>NC_041712.1:22924276-23113492 GCF_900700375.1 Denticeps clupeoides
TCACCAAGCAACTCCAACATGGCATGTTTGGATGCCATGACGGTCGGTGGAGGAAATGCGTTCCTCTGCTTGGGTTTTTCCTCTAACGTGTAATTAATGAGTGTGATAAGTAAAGAACTGAAAAAGCCACCACATACCCTCATGCCCATATAGAAGGGAATGACGGTGACACGGATGTTTCGGTCGTCTCGCGGTGGACGTCGGAAAGCTCCAGCCATGGGTGGTTCTTTTCCTGCCATGCTCGTAGCGTGTCTCTGGGAACAAAGGGGGGCACTGCACAGGTGGACCCACCCAGAGACACCCATTACATAACATTTTCGAAAGAAGGAAAAAAAAAAAACTTTACTGACTTTAAGCTGCGTGGACGTTCCCACTCTGCCTACCTTTAGACGCTTTGTACATGAGGAAGCGCTCAAACAGCTCATGATGAATGGGGACCTGGTCAGTAGTGTTATAAGGCAGAATATCTTCGTGACTCACATAGTCCAGACCTTCAAAATAAACACAAGGGATTTAACAACAGAAGGGGCACGACAGCAGCGTCCATTCCTCGACCCAACTCACCTGGAATAGCGTAAAGTGCCCTGCTGTCATCGTGGTTGGCGAGAAACGTGACTGCCTCCGTCTGAGACCTCTGAGACTGAAAAGCAGGTGCCAGTTACACAAAGGCGCTCTGCAGAACACACCAGAGCAAGTGTCTGCCTGCAAGACAACTTACAATGTGGGGACAATCCCTGGTGTCTATCAATACTTGGTAGTATGTGGTGCGTTTTTTCCCTTCACCTCCTTTGACCCATGGGCCCCAGGAGGCTCTTGCTTACTGGGAGGAAGAAAACAAAATGCAGGAATATATTAAAATCTCTTTTCCTCGGCAAGTGTTTACATAAAATAGAGGTTGCAGCAGCAACAAGGAGATGGCTCTGTGAACAGAAGGTTGCCGGTTTGAATCCCGGTCCACCACACACTGCTCCCTGGGCGCCTGTCATTTTTTTTTTTTTTTTTTAGTAATTAAAATTACAATTTTTAGTAATTGTCATTGTGATGCCACAAATGCGTCTTCTGCATTTAACCCATGCTTTGCTCAATGGCACCTCAGTGGTACCCAAAGTAAAGTGAAATGATTGTCACATGTGATACACGGCAGCACAGCACACGATGCACACAGTGAAATTTGTCCTCTGCATTTACCATCACCCTGAGAGAGCAGTGGGCAGCCATGACAGGCGCCCAGGGAGCAGTGTGTGGGGACGGTGCCTTGCTCAGTGGCACCTTGGTGGATCGGGATTCGAACCGGCAACCTTCTGATTACGGGGCCGCTTCCTTAACCACTGTCATGGCTGCCAACTGCTCACCAAGGATGATGCGTTAAAGCAGAAAAGCAATTTCTTTCGGGACTAAAAATAAATAAATAAATAATACAGGGTGCGGCAGAAATAACTCATTTGCAAAAATCACTGTATGGGCCCCCAAAGCATGTAGAGGGGTGCGGTCCATTCTGTTAGGTAGGGTGCATAATGAGGTTTTTTGTCGTCATGATTCCATGGTCAGGTGTGCATCAGGTCATTGTAGTTGAGGCTTTTTTCTAATAGTTTGGTTGGGTTAACGCGCTATTGAAAGTGTACCAGACCGGAAACATGTTGCATAGCAATCTAAAACAGTGTGGAGAGAGGTGTCAGACCCACCTCTCCGTCGTCTGTGGCGCGACGTCCCTGTCGTAGAGTCGAGCGTGCCACGGGAAGAGCACTATCCCTCTGTACCCAACACGCTGTGCAAGAACAACTGAAGCACACCAGACAGACACACACGTTAATAAGAATAGCCGCAATGCACACGCTTTAAGTAAGACTGCTGCAGACAACGCTTCATCTCCCCGTAATTACCTGTCCAGTCTCGTATTTGCCATGCTGCTTTGGCGCCTCAAAAACCCCAACAGTTTCCAGTACCTTTCCTTCAGGTCTGTTACCGGCCAACAACAGGAGATTCAGATATGGGACGCAGACACACACACAAAAAACATCAATGGTGTTAGAAAAGCTAAATAATAATTGTAACAGCACACCAGCTGGGGCCGGCCAGTATGACTTTAAATATGCAAATAAAATCAATTTCAATGTCTATCATATTATGCTCTATGGTTCATCATTGTGGCGTGTTGAAAGAACCCCAAATCGGCGCATTCTACTTTTGAGCATCGGAATGCATTTAAAACAATTTACTGATGAATGGGTATTGTTATTGCGATATGTCATTTCGTCGGTCCTAATAAAACGGGTCAACGTTCCTTTGTTGAAAAGCTGGATCACGACAAGCTATGAGAATAACTTGTGTGTGGATGTTTTAATGGTGACACATATAAACACGACCTCGCTGGATTCATCTACAGCTGGCCAGAGGCGCGATCCGGAGACCCCCAGATCCGAGTCGGTATTCTGGCGCTCAGCGGGGCTCGTAAACTCAACACCGGTCTTGATCTCAACTTGACCTTGGCGCACCGCTCGGTGCCGCATGCGCTATGAAGAAAGCGCGACGTTTATACGTCGACTTGCAGGTGTGTACATTTTTAGATATCGGAGTTTGGCGGAGCGTGTCTGTAATATCTGCTGGCCAAGATAAAAAAAAAATAAATAAATAAAATAAAAACTTTATTACCGTACCGCTCACAGACCTTCCCACCCTCAGCAATTTTAGATTTTCACCCCTATCTCCCGTAAAGGGAGGCCCATTACTTCAACTGTCATCGGCTCAAAGCACGCTTATTTTTGACACGACCGCGGGTCTTGCTGAATTAGCTTAGCATCGTTGCTAACGGAGGGTGAATTAGCTTTAGCTCCGCCAGCTAACCAGGGTCTTACCGTGACGACACCGACCGTTTCTGCTGCGCGTTAACGACGCCGCACGTCGAACACTGTGGTCGGCGCCGGGTCGGGTCGTATCTACTGCTGAGGTCGAAGCACAAGGCGCGAAAGGTCTGCTTTTTACTGCACTTGTTCAGCGTGGCCAGCAGCCCCTGTCGCAGCACGCAGGCCGCCGCCATGTTTGTTTAGATGGGGGCAGTTGCGCGTTCACGTTGGACTCGCTCAGGTGCGTAAAATCGCGAAAATCGCTTCTTAAACTTTCTTTTTATTTAAAGACTAAAATGTGAGGGTAATGTCTCTGTTAGGGGAAGAATACACTTTTGTGGATTCTTTTCCATGTGGGCAAGAGGGTCAAGTGTGTGTGTGTGTGTGTGTGTGTGTGGGGGGGGGGGGGGGGGGGGTCTGTCAAAGCCCTTTGATGCATTATGAATGTAATTATGGGCTATATAAGAAATAAATGTTGTTGTTGTTGTTAATTAACACCAAGAAGAAAAGTTTGTGTTTTTTTTTGTTTAATAAGATGTGAGTTGTTTTTCACTATATTGGACCAACGTGTTGAAGTAATACCGGGTAATATTATGTTTAGACATATTTATTCATTTCTCTGTGAATTTTTCATTCAGTTTCTATCATTAGTAACCAAGAAAAAATGATTTCCATACTGCGTGTTTCTTATTCTATAAGAAGAACTAGATAATTTAGACTATATATTTTATGGAATGTGCAAACTGTAAGCTCATTTTAGCTGGCAGACGCCACAAAATGTAAATTTTAAAATAGTCATTTTTAAAATAGTAATTTCCACCCACACTGGTCATTTTATTGTTAAATTGGGGCAGGAATTTGGGGCAGTGGTGGGCCTAGTGGTGAAAACGGCCCCGATAATCGGAAGGTTGTCGGTTTGAATCCCAATCAGCCAAGGTGCCACTAGGTGCCACTGAGCAAAACACCGTCCCCACACACTGCTCCCCAGGCGCCTGTCATGGGTGCCCACCAATGGTGGTGTCACAGTGCACCACCTATCACAATCACTTCACTTTAATAAAAAATTATTATTAATCTTAACCATTATCATGATGAGTTTTCTCAAATTTCCGTGTTTAAAAGGGACCGTAGCTGAATTAATTTCCCCAAAGGTACATTTAGGTTATTAAGGTGGGACAGGGGACATGTTCTAAATATTTTATCTATATAGCTATATATTTTTATATTCTATTACAAAAAAAAAAGTATTGTATTGTAATGCTGATACTGCTGTTATTAATGTTTGACTTGTAGTTAAAAAAGAATAATCAGATTCTAAGCATGCGTTCACATAAACAAGCTTAGTGTCGATGAATTGCAATCTTGCTTGCAATTCATCAGTTGTTGCTCGGCTAGTATCAATATCTCTGTCCGGCATGCATGTATACACATTTTAATTTATGACTTTCATAAACAAGCACACATTCATTTATTCATAGCCCAGATGAACAGCTGCAGATGCATCTGGAACACACACAGCAAACTTCAGATCTAACACCCAGATTATAGAATATGATTCTGATTTATTTGAAGATTATTTGGCTTTAGGGATGATTATGATATGTAGAGATCAGTGTCCAGCAGGTCAGGCGAACTGCAAGGTCAGTAGTAGTCATATCTTCACAGTAATAATACAGCAATACACCACTATGATACACAATAAACCCAGATGCCGTTTAAGCCCCCTTAAGCTGATAGAACTTGAGCTTTGCCTTTCAAATTTATTTTTTTTTTATCTTTTTACTTATTGGGTAGTTGACATATCCATCCACATAAGTGGAGGAAAATATTTTGATTGACGGAAAACAATTTCATTGCAACTATATCTTTCATGGAGCCCGCTTAATAATTATTATTATACTTCTTAGATAGATAAAGTCTCTGCTATATTTAATAATCATGTATCTGTGTGAGACAAACATTTCACCATGTTTTCAATCAGTTTGTATGTGAATAAATGAACACAATGTGAGATGGATAACATGTCTGTGTGAAAAAAGAATAAATGCAGACTGTGGAAAGATGAAAATGTGTATTTTGACAGAAATTGTTAAGGGAAAACATTTAACATGCGGGTTTCTCAGCACAGAGGGAATAAATAATTACAGAAAATACATGTTGGTTCAGAAATGTAATATGTACAATTTAGTTAGATTGACAGTAATATGACGGGGCATGTTTTACAAAAAAGTTTTAGCAAGAAACATCGTAATAAAACGCATGAAAGCGAGATGCTGCAGAGGCTTCGGTGGTTCTTCAGGATGCGTGAAACGTCA
Organism: Denticeps clupeoides; assembly: GCF_900700375.1. NCBI lineage: Eukaryota > Metazoa > Chordata > Actinopteri > Clupeiformes > Denticipitidae > Denticeps > Denticeps clupeoides. The sequence goes on from NC_041712.1 coordinate 22,929,432, forward strand.
GAATTCCCCCAGGTTAGTAAACCACAGCGGCGCTGTGAATCAGCTCGGAAATGTCCCCCAGGGAGGTCTGTGGACGGGCCACTGCTCCCTCCCAGTAGACCTGCTGCTGCGTGGGGACCACCTGGTCCACCGAGACGGAAGCGTACCCTGCCCTGGGCGGCGGCGTGGGGCTTCGGCCCGTATCCGGCGGCGCACGCCGGGCCGAAGTCACTCCACGGCTGCTGAGCCTGGTGGAAGTGGCGTCCGGCGGCGGCGGGGGGGCAGGAGAAAGGGCCCGGGCTGTCTGGGGGGGGTCGCGTTGCCCACGGCAGCGCTCCGGGGAGGTCGGGGGAGATCGGTGGAGGCGGGGGCGACGGCTGGGAAGGTCCAGGCTCCAGGGGCCGAACACCTGATGCGACCAGCTTGGGTTGGGCTGCTGCTGCTGATGTTTGTTTGAAGCACAGCTCCACGCCTCTGGAGCCACGCGGGCCACCTGGCTGGGGTTACATGAGGTAGGCACAGCAGAAAGAAGACAGGCGGGACCGGAACTCCGTTTCATCACTGGCCTGCTCAGCCGGCCGCTCTTAATGCTGCGGGCGCGTCTGTTCTGGAACCACACCTGAAGAAGGGATAAAACAGAACGGAAGGAAGTTGACAGGAGAAGATCGATCTGGAAGAGGCTTTGAGCGCCACACTCGAGTCTCACCTGAATCTTGCTTTCGGGCAGGAGCGTGATCGCTGCCAGTCTCTCACGCAGGGTTATGTCGGGGTACGGCGTCACCACAAAAGCTCGCTCGAGCTCGGACAGCTGGGCGCGGCTGAAAATGGTCCTTTTGCGTTTCCTCTGTCCCTCCAAATGTCCCGTCCGGTCAGACTCAGGTGACGTTGTTGCATGGCTTCTAATGGAATCTGCAGAAGTAGAAAACACAGCGCACCTCCTCATAAATCAAAAAAGTAGCGAGTCAAATGGAACCAGCGTTAAACAGGATGCTGAAACAAACGATTTCTACTCTTCAGCTTCTGGAGCTTTTGGCACTAAACTGGGAAAAACTCTGTCCGGCAATGGAAATTGATCTCCCGATACCTCGGGTATCCTGTGGACGTGGGGAGCGCCAAAGCAGACGTCCTCCCACAGATTTACAATATTTTTGATGACTCCTGAGGTCTGGATCCCAGTCCGCAGAAATTCACTGGCCATGAAGAGCAGTATCTCCATCAGATACGTTAGTACACACTCGCCTATGAACCAGAAGACCCAGGTTTCAACCCTGCTTACTACCATTGTGTCCCAGAGCAAGACACTTAACCCTGAGTGTCTCAAGGGGGGGGACTGTCCCTTACTTTACTTTACTTAGCAGACTTTACTTTTATCCAAAGCGATTTACAAGAGGAAGACATCAGCAATTCTCGTACGGTTTCTATAGATTTTGAGTTTACAAAACCAAGAGCCCTGATAAGGCCGAACTTGTCAGAAAAAAGAACATGCTCTGAAAAAAAATTTAACTGCTAGACGAAGAATTTTTTTAAAATTTTGTGTAGTGTGTCTGCATGTGTGTGTGTAAGTGTTAGAATCGTCTGAAATACTTTTCTCAAATACTTTTGAACTTTTTGTCCCTGTAACTACTGATTGTAATTCGCTCTGGAATAGGGCCTCTGATAAATGCTGTAAATGTAAAATTAGTTAAAAGACTCGTGTCTATACAGCTTTCAGACCCCATGAAATGTGATAATGGAAGAAAAGGTAGGAAGACCTACCTGCGAGCTCCCTTGCCCCGGCCTGGCGAAGCTCTTGGTCCACGAACAGCTCCATCATCCCCGGTCCTCGCCCAGAGCTCCCTCGGATTTATATGGGCCACCTCATCAACACCCCTCGGACCTTTGATCCCCGCCCCCCCCCTCCCCCCGCCGGCTCAATTGTCCTTCGCACCCCTTCGGAGAAGATGGTCCAGGCCCAGACAGGAACTGCACCTCAGGCCACGCAGCCACCACGCACCCTCATACGTCAGAATTAAAACGGCCCGGCACTTTATTCCCGGGGCCAGCGGAGATCCCTGGAGATCCCGCGAAATCCGTCTTTCATTCGGGCCTTTTTAATATCCAGGAGCAAATTATGATCTGAAGGGATGGGGGGATACAGCGAGGTAAACAGCGCGAGTCGATGCATTTCCGACCCCCAGATTAGTCCCCTCTAATCTGCGAGTTCGCGAACTTCCCGCCGTCCAATTTCGGCAGGACTGCACGATGTTGTAGAAAAAAAACGTCCCCAGTATGGAACACTGACCCACTGGAGGTCTACATATTAAACTCATCCACCAGAAAGTGTCTCTTTTACGAGCCTCTGGAGGTGCAGGTATTGAAATGCGTGAGACCAATTTACATAATTAGGCTGAGCCTCGTCCAATACACAGACCAACGGGGACATTAGAGGACAGGGGGCGACAGGACGTCCGTCGTTGACATCAAACGCGAAGCCGCTGTGTTTACAGGAGATGATTTTATATCATCTTACAATAATCTTATAATAGGCAAAGAAAAAGACAACCCCCCCCCCCCTTTAATAAAATCCTTTGGACAGATAAGATTAAAAAAAAAAAAAGTTACAACTATTACAAAATAGTTACAACTTATTTATTATCGATGTGGCGTATCTCAGTAGGTAGTAGATTTCCCCGAATCAGTATACAACATTGCCAACAAACACTTTACACACAGCCCTGCATTTTAACATTCGGTGGTAGCTGCTTTGCTAACGAAGATGTAGACTCAGTGCACACGCCTTTGTACGCTGGATAAATTCTTCTATGTTAAACAGGACAATAGTTTATTTTAATTAACGTGAGCCACATTTGCATTCAGGTCGCAAGCCCTTTTTCGCCCAACTGAGCTCTAACACTTTTCATCATTTTCCCCACTTACATCAGCACAGTTCATGTGACTTGGCTTTGGCTGAAACATGATGAGAATCGTGCTCATAAAACAAGAAAACAACCAAACCAACCAATCGCAGCAGTCTTTACTGCTATTTACAAGTTCTGGTGTCCGTTTCTCCCGTCGAACCACTTCGACTTCTTCACTCGAAAATCTTCAGGTGATTGTAGAGGGACTGCACATAGGTGAACACACACATGGGGTCGGGCTTGTACCCCATGGCGAGCATGTCATCGACCTCGATGAGGCGGAGGCAGTCGGCCGCGTTCCTGTCAGGACGTTGGCAGACAGAGAAGAGCGTGTGAACATGGAGGCCGGATCCCACACACACACACACACACACACACTTACTCGGCTGCAGTAAAAGCCACTTCGAAGTTGTGTCTGCGGTTAGCCGGGCTCAGAGCGTTGAAGTCAAACTCATTGGGGAAGAAGGAGTGGACCAAGGCACAGAAGGCCATGCCGTCGCTCCAGCTCGACGAGAAGTTCTGGATGTCTATGTTCTAATTAAAAGAGGCGATGATGATACAGTCACAAGGATATCTTTGTTAGTTTATGTCATTTTATTCAATCTATTTGTGCATAATTTATCAGTTATTTAATTAATGCCAACTAAATGACCACTTTTCAGAGCATTCAGATTTGCCAAATTGATTTATAGCTTTCGGAGACAACAAGGATTTCATATCTTACACTGTGTACTGACACACATTCTATTTATCTAAACATTGACAATATATCAATAATCACCTAAATATTATAACTAAAATATTATAGAGTTACTATATCAGCTAGTGTGGACTCTTATAATACCTAAAACAATTCCTTATGCATTGAAGTCATTGTTTGAATGTTAATTATTCCCTGTTGACATGTAAAAATTCCATACAATCTAAATATTATAATACAAAACTATTTATAACTATGACACAACATAACAATAATATAAATAATAGTTGGTTAAGTTACCAATAGTTGGTAAGATGATAATTATGACAAAAACAGTACCTGTAATAATAATACTACGGTGTTTTGTAATTATGCTCTGGCTAATCTGTTTACTTGCCTGGTACCCAATAGTTTTAGATCGGCACCATTCCAGCAGAGTCTGTTTGATGCTGCTTGCGCTGGACATTCCAAAGCTCTGAGACCGATTCAGCTTGGGTTTTGAAGGTTTTGATCTGCAGTTATAAACCCATCCTGAATTGTGTTCATGCCGCAAACAAATAAAAAAAAAACGTGATTTGCCCACTAGAGGGCAATGCTCACTTGGAGAAGTTTGGCTCGGACTTCTGGAACAGGGCCTGCTTGGCTTGGACGCCAGAGGTGCGCTGCGGCGGGAGAGTCTGGGCCCGGACCAGCTCGGATCGCTTTGTTGTGCTCATGGGTGTGACTCCAGCCCCACCTGGCTTCCTAAAACAGAGTCAAATCCCACTGAGCATCTGACCAAAGTACCTGTGAACATCCGTTACTGAACAAACCTCTCAGTGGACGGACTGCAGCTCGAAAAGGGAACTGGATGGCGTGAAAATGTAGGGGATGACAGGTCTGCACCAAAGCAATAAAAAGCACAAATATCTTTATATAAACATCAAACATATTTGGAAATGCCTGTTGAGGTCACCAGTGACCTTCTGATACATTAACCAGCATCCACCGCTGATTTTACCTATGCTTGGGCTCCTCATAGGACCGGGGTTCCATGACTTTTGCTGCAGGCACTAAACATTGAAAAATGTTCAGAAGCACTGAAAGGAAACAGAGTTAATGTATCTCCCATAATGCTTCACTCATGGGTTTAATTGCCTGTTCCAGTGCCGGTCTAGGAGTGACATCATCAGAGGTGGGCGAGCTAAATGCCTTTCTCAGTTGAAAAGTGGGAGACTGAGGGGTGTCAAGAGAGGGCCGCGTCACTAACTTGGGGCTCCTGGGAACAGACAGTCCTACAGGCCTGGTCATGGCTGTTACTGGAGCCTGGAGCTGAGGTGGGCCTACTGGAGCTGTGTGCTGCCCATTGACCTTTGACCTCACATACTGCGGCTCTGGTAAATCGTCTGAATGAAGACAAACAACGATGTCAATGTTTAATATCACATTACAAAATGCAAAGCAAGTCCCTGCTGTCATTATGTGTGTGTGTATATATATATATAAATATATTTGAATACATATTTTGTACCTGTTCCAGTTTCATGTCCATTGTGATGCTCCACTGAAGTAACAGATTCCACCTTCACCACTTCTCTCCTCTTAACAACATCCTAATTCATGGCACAGACACTAAAATCAGCACTCAGCAACAGCGGTTTTAGTCCTAAGTAAATAACATCAAAGATACTTTGATATTTTAACACTTTACTACCATTTGCTACAGACAAAGTACATTTCAAAATAATTTAACATTCAAATAAGTAAAAAATTTAAGCAATTTAAATGTAACATTTTATTGTATATTAAGGGTTAATGATTCCCTCCGTAGAGAATCCAGGTATCCGATCAGCAGTAAACAATAGCAATAAGACCTACTATCAGTGGCGGTAGTGTTTCGAAATGCGTCATCAGATGCTAATTTTAGATGCTGCTCAGCTACTGAGACGTCATTAGTCATGGGAAGATTTTGTCACTGATGATTACATTTCAGACCGGACGTGAGCAGATATGTGTGACCCAGGGACCTTAGATGCACCACAGTTGCTCAAAGAACCCAACTGAAGACCACTGGGAAGGATGGTAAAGAGCAGGATTCTAAAAAGAAATTCTTCAAAGCAGGAATTCTCACTTAGCTGATAGCTTAATCTGCTTTTTCCACTGGTATAATCTGGAACCCATCCCAACAATCATAGCAAGAATGGCAGGGATCACCTGGAGGTTTAGGACTGTGATAGGAAACCAGATCACTCCACGACTTGGACTTTCCCTGCAGTTTTTACTGTGCCACTCAAACCTCATCTGAAAAATCCTTGTCCCGAGACCAACAAGTTGCCCCACTCCCACACAAGGAATCACACTCCAAATCTATTGCCATTATAACTTGTTTTATTTGTTCACTCACTCAACACTAAACAAGGCCATTTCTGATGCACATAAAACCTTTCCTGCGTGTAGAAAGCTGAGAGTTCAAACAAGTTTTTTTTTATTGTAAAAATGTGTAGGTGAATGAAAAAAACTACATTATTTTGAAACAAATATAAAAAAACATATACAAATGTTCATTCCTTTTCATTCCAAAAATATAGCAAAAAGGGTTAGGGTAAAAAAAAAAAAAAAAAAAGTCTAAAGATAAGACATAAAAATCTGCTTTAACTAAATCCAGAAATATACTTGCTGTGAGCTGCGTATGCATATGTCCGTACACAGTGAATGTTTGTGCTGATATTGTGATCCGTACAGAGTGCCTTGACCTGTAGTGTGTACTCCTTACCATCAGGGGTCAGTGTTGGGGGCGCAGGCCAAATAAATGAATTAATACCTGTATCTTAAAATCATCATCTGTTGAGTGCAGATCTCGCAATACTGCCCCTATAAACATATGCAGGTATTGCATCTAGTTCAATTTCAAGTATGTGCACAAAAACCGATGCAAAGAATGCAGGATACATAACGTTGCTGTACGTACATACATCCGTATGTAGTTTACAGCGAGTATAGTCCTGCCTTGAGTGTGGATGTTTGTGAAGGGAGACGTAAACCCCAGTTTTGTTGTCTTATGCACTCTACCCAGTTCCTGGTAGAGAAAGCGACTCTAGCTGTGTGGCCACTTGTTTGTGTGATTCAGAAATAACCAAGTCTGGCGAAGCAGGATTTTACGAAAGGCCAAATGTAATGGAAGCTACATGCGAGAGCCCCTGCTGGAGAAATGGGGAATTACAGCCCATTAAAAGGAATATTTCCTGTCGCTCAACTCACTCACTACCCCCGGGATACTGGGTTACAGGCACTTATTTATTTCTGGAGTCGATCTATTTTGAATTTGTGTTTACCCCTGCATTAACATCCGATTAAATCTAGTTCCACATTTAGTCCAAGCCATGAGTTAATGTTTTTCCATTAGCATTTAGTGCTACATTCCCAGCGGGATGCTAAAAGGAGAGGCCAGTGAAACATTAACACACGACCAAAATGGTCTACAAGGCTGCAAAGTGCACGTGGTCTTTGGCTCCCAAATACTGTTGGTTGCTTAATGATTAAATCAATTAAATTAAATGTGAAATATTTTCCTTCCCCAAATTTAATACCACTTTATGTCTTGACGATAGACGTGTAGATATTCAATGTACATTATGTCCAGAATCAATCGATCGTTTAGATTCAAACTTTTAAATGAAACCAATTTGCAACCATGGTATATTTTAAACATTTGTGCAACTATATCAACGATAAAAGGCTAATTATTGCTCCATGGTGACCCAGTGGAACTCTCAATGATCTCAGTCCTAAGGTTCTTTAGTCCTTTTACTTGTATACAATATGATAAACAATACATACAAATACATAGATAGAATATTCTCTCCCATTTCATAATTCGACTGCATTGTTTCCTTGTTAGTTGCTGTCATGAGGTCACAGTGTGAAACATTGTAACTGTGTGGTATGTTGAATGACAAAATAACTCTATAATAATAATTCAATAATTGGACTAAACACAGCAAAATGCACTATTGCTGGGTGTGGAAGCCACTTTACTTAAACATTTGTTTAATGATGTTTCACTCGCCATTTAATAAAATTACGTCCAAATATCACTATATTGAGAACGTTCTTTTGGGTTTCTCTTATGTTGTCGAGGGTTGTTGAAATGAAGCATTTTTCTGACCAGAAACCAGGAGCGTCCCGCCCAGCGTAAACATGATGCTAGCGGGCCTTTAAAGCCACCTTCTGACATGTTAAGATAGTCGGAGTAAACCATCCCCAACAGCCCCGACTAAAAGTTGGGGAACAGGCAATCAATCAGGCCTCCTAAAAATACATGTGCCCTTTTGGGGGCTGGAAAGACTGGAAAGAGAGATCGGCGAGGGGCAGAACGGTGAACGGGATCGCCGGGTTACATGGAGTCAGTGCCCCGACGTTACATGCGGGAGGGGTCGAAAGACCACATTCCTGTGCGAAAATCTCCGGCAAGTTGAGGTGCACAGAGCTGGAAATAATATCATAGAACAACTAGGCGGCGAATAGGAGAGAACCCGCGCGCAAGTGTAAAGTTTAAAAACAGGCCATATATGCCGTAATGCTGCTGCGGAAATGTGCGCGTATGTGCATTATTTGGCACGTGAATGGGAGCCTGTGGCGGCAGGACGTATGTCAGGCGCCGGCGTCCACGTTTTCCTTTGGGGGGTTAATGTACAGGCCTAGCCAAATCCGCCCTCCCCGTGACGTTGCGGATTAATGCGCTTCAGACTGCGTAGCGGAATTTTCCCCGCAGCCTCCGAGCTATAAAGCGTTATAAATCACACGCGAAACGTGACTCGCGGCCCCAAGGTCATATTACCGCGATGGGCCGTGAATAATCAGGAGCACTTCCTGTGCGAGGGGAAACTGGCGTGCAATTCCAGCACACACGTGCAGCCATGCAGATATTGCTGCTCGATCGTGCCGCATCCCTCGTTCATAGACGAAGAGCTTTTCGTGTCATGTGTGGAAGGAAGGTCCACGCGCATGGCTTGCATGGTACTTCTAGGAGACGCGTTGGCATGCACGGTTCCGCGTGGTACCTCAACGTTTACTCACTCTGGACTTGGGAGCGTCCATGATCACCGTTTTGAGAGCGTAATCCTGCGTTGACGTGAATGAGGAGGTCAGGACAGAATCACAGATGGAACCAGGGGCTGATTCAGGAGAACCAGTGCTGGGTTCAGGAACAAAACTAAAGGAACCATTGCTGGTGAAGGCTGATGCAACCTCCTGAACATCAGCTGCAGATCCATAGTTGGAATCAGTGACAGAACCCAGGTCAGCATCAGGAATGCAACCAGGAGAGGGTTGAGGAACCCCGCCCGAAGGTTCTGGGCAGTGTTCTTGTGCAGCAGGACTCTGGTTGCCATTCTCAATGTCTTGGGTTCAGCGAGCTGGCTAAGATGGAGATGCTCTGGAGCTCGTCCTTCTCCAGGGACCTCTGCTTGATCTGCAACGCGGAGATGGCCTCCACCTGTCCAGCGAGAGCCTCCAGCTGGGCCCTGAGCTGCTGGTTCTCCTGCTGCAGCTGGGCCACGGTGGTGCTCAGCGGCTGGGCGAGGCTGCAGGCCTCGTCCACGCGCCGCTCCACGGAGCGCTTGAAGGTGCCGACGTCCACATGGATCTCGCGGACCACGGCCATCATGGTGCGTTCCAGGCGCTCCAGCGTGACCTGGGCGGCCTCCCCCGAGCCACCCATATCTTCAGCCGGTGGACCGTTCTCCATGAAGGCGGGCCGGAGAGGTGGAGGGGTCCAGGTGTTGGGAGCGCGTCTGCTGCGTGAATGAAGGTCGAACATGCTCCTCTCCAGCACTCCGTCCCGCTGTTTCCTGAGGAGGCTTCAGGGGGGTGAATGAGACAAGCGGGGCGTAGGGGAGGGAGGAAGGGAAAGTAGAGGAGGTCACTCTGTTCTGGGGTGCTGGGGAGGGGTTATTTTTGGACCCAGCGCTAGTCTTACACGCTCACCATGGGGGCTCTAGGGTAGAGACATGGAGTTCATGGCCAATTAAACCCAGAAGAACTTAAGGGCACTTAGCGGACCAAAATAGTTTCTAACAAGCAGCGTACTGAAAGGCGGATTAATATACCGCAAACGAGAGCCTGAGACTTATCTAGGCTCCATCTCTGGAAAGACCCGGTTACGTTGCTGATGTGGTGCCACGTGTTCCATGGGCTCAACGTTCTGCCGCAACCATCACGTTGCTCTACGGAACAATCAGAATTTTCCTTTGTCCTGAACTACGCGTGTGTTCTGCACAGCGTTTGGTTCGGTTTATATTGTAACGGCGCCTCAGTCGTACTATGTGAGGTCTGAATGCTTTTTTTTTTTTTTTTTGCCGATCCATGCTTGCTTACCACCCAAATAATTAATATTAAATTTTGATCAAGCATAATCACCAGCTGGTGTGCATTTCTTTCTACCTAGATCTTATAGTTTCTATGTTCTGGTACAGCTCAGCTCCAGCATTCCCTGTTCCAGCCCCAATTGCTTTGAGCCACTGAGGACCGAATACCTTTTATTATGATCCTTGCTCTCCCATAACATGATCGGCCCCCTCCTGGCAGGGTAGAAAGCCTGCCCTCTGTGGGTCAATTAAGGCACAACAACATGCGGTTATTCCAGATTTTACTCTTCACACCCACATTTAGCCACTCAGTTTCTAGTGTAATAATAGTCCTATTAAACATCTAAATTAACCAATAAATGACAAACAGGAGTCGTCAAATCGGATTTATTCGTTTCAGATCTGGATTCACAAGTTGCAACAGAATAAATTAATCTCGTTAGTTTCAGCCTTTTAGAAAAGAAAGTTCATAAATCTCACTACAAACAGAAGGGGGCGGGGGGTGAATTTACAACATCAAAGACGATGTAAAATCAGAACAATCTTAGAAAGCAAAAGAACCGGAAGCGGCAACCATGCCTCTGTCAGATAAGAGCAAGGAAATGAAAAGACTTTAAACGCTCGAGGCTGGGGTAACGTACTCTGCAACAGTAAGATGGCTCCAGCCGAGCGAGAGTTATTGCTAATACAACATTTCAGGGACTCGGGTCCCACAGAGAAGTCGGCCTTTTCACAGAAGGATGATTATAAACCTGTTCGTAAAAGTGAGGTTATTGGGGAAGCACTCATCCTGTTCACACAAGGCACTGGGCTGTGTTTCGTTTTTAACTTCACAAATTTGAAATTTATCTAAATATAAATTGTGAAAACGTTGTAATGTAAGATGACGTTTTGTAACGCATGACGCACTTCAGTCTGGACCTCCGTTTTTAGGTTAGCCCTAGCAACCTATTCACACAGGTAGTTAATCATGAAGCCAGTGCTTATACACTCCTAACCAAAGTTTATTAAGGATGGAAAGAACTAAAAAAAAAAAAAACCGGCAGAGGGGAGATTGGAGTGATTGGCTGCTGATATGTAGGTTAAAGTGCCTTGATGATCTTTGGTCTACCGATGCTTAAGACTGCAGTATCACCAGCCATGTCAGGAGAAAAAAAAAAACCTCTCAAGGGATTCCAGAAGTTAAAAAAATAAATCTTACTGTGAAAATCTCATCCAAACCCTGAGACACCCCCCTCCCTAAAAAAAAAAAAAAAAAACACCAAAAAGTCTCTATTGTGCTGAGACTATTAATAAAACATTATCTGCTGGTGTTATAAAAATCTAAAAATAAATGCTATAAAATGTTTAGGGTACATGCATGATACGGCCCCGGTTCAAGGGTCATGATACACAGAGTTTACCTGGATTGGTGTGTGATATGTACCTTAATTCAGTCGAACACATCTGAGATTTGAGACTTGATTATTTGGGGTGCAAACAAGCGACACCTTCAGCTGCAGTCCGATTCCAAAAAAATCCCCCTTTAGGGTCCCGGAAACAAACGGAAAACTCTCGCTGCAAGCCGAAGTTTTCCTGGCAAATCCGCCACATTGACAGTCGGAACCCCTCAAACAAAGACGGGAGGAAACCGGGAGTGACAGGGCCAGACAAAAGGTGGGGGGGGGCAGACAGAAACAGCCCATTCAGCCCAACTCAGCCGTACCAGAATGCACCGCTATGGAGCGTATCCAGGGGCAACGGCACAACAGAGCGCTGCCCTCGTCTAATGAGACAAACCGGCCGAGCCCGGGGGGACAGGGCCATCCGGCATTCACTCGAAACGCAACACGCTCGGCATAAAGAGAAAGTCGGCCCCTTACCGGTGCCAACAACCCCCCCCCCAAATATAAAGACGGGGAGTCCGGGTACAGTACTTCACATCGCCTTCAGCATTCTGCTCGCTTATCTCTTTTTTTTTTTTTTTTTTATTTCACATCAACCAGTAAATGCAACTTGCAGAATAAAAAAATAAAAACTACATTTGTATCGATTATTCGTCAGTAGAAATAGAAATATAGATTCCTTTTGCCCCTCTATGGGAGGTTCTGAGGTGAACGTTATTATGATTATTATTATCATCATTATTATTATTATTATTATTATCGAGTTCCGTGCTAAACTCCAACGCAGAGAGAGCGGCAGCGAGCACAGTGTTAGAACGACTGGCCTGTAAAAGATTTCGTTTTTGTGGAACGAGATCGGGAGGAGGGGGGGTCAAAAAAAACGACCCGGAGAAGCCACTGCATGCTATTCCACACTGTTCACGACCCCACCCAAATCACCCGCGGCGGCTACGAAACGATACCGAGCACCGGAGGCTGCGGCGCGCGACTCCTCCTGGTGAGGGACAAGCACGTCCTCCCTGCGGCGGAGGGACGTCGCCCAACTTGGCCGCAGCGGCCTCCCATCTATAATGTACGCGCAGAGCAGGTCAAATAGCATGGCAGCGCAAATCTCACACACACACACACACACACACACACACACACACACACACAGCTGTAAACAAGGAAGAGAAAGAGGTGCTAACAGGAAAACAGCCAGGGCAGAGGAAAGTAAATCAGACGTTAGCGTCTACGCGCGTGTCGGTGGTTTTGATGCGTCCGTGGAACGGATCTGATAAGCGGACACGCGCCGTCTGCAGGGGTGTTGCGTGGAATCGGAAGAACAACGGCGGGATGCAGGAAGTCCGTTTCCCGCCAAATTAGTAACAGATTCTCCAATCAGTAGTGTACACTGAGGGGTCACGAGAGGGGGGCCCTTGACCTTTCCCTCGGCGGGCGGTCTGTGGGTTTAATCCACTGTCAGCTCCGGTCCCGTCTCCATGGTAACGAGGCGGTAGAGATGGCTGTAGAAGAGTTGAAAGGTGGTAGCAGGAGCAGTGGGGGGGCGGGAATAGTGGAACGTGGTGCTGTAGTAGCAGTCTGATGCCCGCTGGTTGAGTGCTTTGTGGGTAGGGGTGGCTCTACTGGTCTGCGTCGGCGCGGTCCGTCACCGGTTGTGGTGTTTGCGCTGCCCGGGAACGCTTGTAGAGGCGATAGCCTTTGCGGCACAGCAGGACGAACCAGTAGACCTGCGGCGCCAGGATGCAGAGGTTGCCCAGGTTGGCAGAGAGGGGCAGGTGGAAGGGCACCAAGTAGACCGGCAGGCCGTAGTGGGCGCCATACACCCAGTACATGTAGGGGAAGAGTGCAATCCGACACATGAAGAAGGTGAGTAGCACCATTCCACCGTTGACCTTATGAACCCAGGAGCTCTGCAGACCCAGCTGAGACAGGAAAAAATTTATCAGCTTCTATATGTACTTTTGTTAAAACACAATAATAAAAAAAAAAAGATATAAAAACATGCAAAAAAAACCAAACAGGCTGTTTAGAACATTTTGGCCACAAGAGGGCGCAGGTTTATAGACGGGCCCCTCCGAGCTCACAGCTCGCTGCGTTATTGGCGAGTCAGCTGGAAAAAACAAAAAGAGATGCAGAAAGAGTCTAAAAGTGTGCTCCTAAAGGCCGGGTTGCAGTTTTTGGCTTGTCTTGTTTGCACCGAATTCACTTAGGCTGGCAGAAACGGCCTTCGATATCCTGCTGACTAAAAGCACGGCTCAGTGAGGAGTGTGTGTGTGTGTGTGTGTGTGTGTGTGTAGGAGAGAGACTGGGTGCAACAGACTGTAACAGAGGCCATGGAAAGAATTTGTCACCTGTAGTGTGACTCTCTCATTCATACTTAAGCATGTGTATTAGTGAGGACCCATTAAGTAATTTAAATGTACGAGAGAGAGGACGAGAGGAGTGAGTGGGGAAAAAAAAAACGGAGACCTGTGCCGAAGTGTGCGTCTCACCTGAATCAGAATCTTGCCCAGAGATACAAACGGAGTGCTGACTTCGGTGAGGAAGAGGCAGCCGATGAAGAAATCTCCCTGGTCCTTTCTGAAGAACTGAGTTCCAGAGAGAAGCATAAAATCAGATATGTTGTATACCTCATGAGACCTTTAAAATGGAAATAAAAAAAATAAAAAAAAGTGCTATATGAGATCAGAATCAGAACTGTGTTTATTGGCCAAGTATGGAATACAAGGCACATACAAGGAATTTGATCCTGGTTGATGGTGTCTCTCAAGTACAGAGTAGAAAAAAAAAATTATATCATATGGGGAATGTTTATGAAAGTCTGATTCCGTAATTCACCAAAAAGACTGCTACCAGGCTTGGAATGCATATTTCGTCAGAAAAAAGCAAGCAGATTAACTAACAGCTGTGCAAGGGCTTTTCATAATTATGAGTCATCTAAGAAAGCACCACTAGATGGAGCTGCCCGACCAAGCGGGATTTTATATCTTATATGGGATCGGTGGTTAAACACATGAAAAGGCAAAACATTTTTTTTTTAAACAAAAGAAGTTCCATGACTTTTCAATGACTAAGGCAAATCCTCGTGACCTTGAGTTCTCTAAATAAAAAAAAACGTGAAGAAAATTGATACCAGAAAATTAAGACTAAACTTCTGACAACCCTGAAAATGTACAGTGTCCCCTCCTCCAAGTTTGTGCATTTACATTTACAGCATTTATCAGACGCCCTTATCCAGAGCGACTTACAATCAGTAGTTACAGGGACAGTCCCCCCCTGGAGCAACTTAGGGTTAAGTGTCTTGAACCCGGGTCTTCTGGTTCATAGGCGAGTGTTTTACCAGGGCGTCTGATAAATGCTGTAAAAGTAGGTATAGAGAGGTATATGACTGACGAAGCCTGGTAGATACACTGGCTGTGTCCACCGCAAGAACCACGCCCAATTAATATACAGACACAGCCTGGCCCTGCCAGCATCCGACTGCGTAACTAAACCCCGCTCCGTCTGGGCCTCAGACACACACCCGCCAAACCAACAGAGACACGAATGTACACAGACGGACGAGCGAGGTTTAGAACGGGTAGCGGCAGAGGCCCTTCATACCAACTAAATTGTAGGTTGGAGTCACTTTACAATCGAGAGCAAAATGTCCTCAGTAGGCATGTATCTACAGGTGTGTGTGTGTGTGTGTGTGTGTGTGTGTGTGTGTGTGTGTGTGTGTGTGTGCACGGGCGTTATCAGCCTGCGTGAGAGGCGGGCGGGGCGTATCGGCGCGGCAACAGCTGCCGCTCACTGATCGACGCGCGCAGGGCGATAGCATCGCTGCTGACAGCGGCACAAAACGCAGAGCCAGCATTCAGGCGGTGGACGCGCGGCGAAAAGCAAACACGAGCGGCCGAAACAAAGGCCGCCGCCGCCGCCGGCGTCCATTCTCCTCCTCCTCCTCCTCCTCACCAGGGTGATGGGCAGCAGCACGGTCAGCAGGGCGATGTGGTGGAGCACCAGCAGGAACTCGCGCCGCACGAACGAGTTCACCGTCCGCCAGGAGTGGCCCTTGTAGTCTTCGTGCCCTTTGACCCGGAAGCGGTAGTAGTGGCTGAGGTACATGGCGTAGATGTCATAGGCCATATAGGGTACCCCATACCAGATGACAAAGTATTTGGCAAGCCAGTGACTGGGGGAAAAAGATAAATGTACAGTTATTCAATATTTGACAGTGATTGTCACTGTGATACACAGCAGCACAGCACACGGTGCACGCAGTGAAATGTGTCCTCTGCTTATAACCCATCACCCTTGGTGAGCAGTGGGCGGCCATGACAGGCGCCCGGGGAGCAGTGTGGGGGGACGGTGCTTTGCTCAGTGGCACCTTGGTTGGATCGGGATTCGAACCGGCAACCTTCTGATTACGGGGCCGCTTCCTTAACCGCTAGGCCACCAGGAAAAGACGTTGGGAAAAAAGAAAAACGCTAAAAGAGATTTGTTCATAGTCAATCCATAATAAATAATGATGATATGCTACTTCTCTAATGCAATACTAGTAAATTTAATAATATAACTAACGAAAGTGGTGAGGTTAAACTAGAAAACTGAATTTAGTTGTTTGACATTCAAACTTTTCTAGTTTCCCACGGCTTTCATCACAACAACAATAAAGCGACTCTAATTCACAAAAACACACACACACACACACACAGTGTTTAGGAGAGCATCTTACTTTTCCTAAAATGCAGCTTCGGCCCATTTTGAAAGATTGGACCCTGCAAGTAAGCCAATAGTTGACCTTTCTGCGACCTTTCACCTTTAACACCTGTCCCACAGTCTGATCTTTCGAGTCAGACGCTCGACCAATCGAACGCGCTTGACATAGAACTTTTTGTTCCTTTCTGTGGTAGAGCCCCCCACATCCGAGAGACACTTCCTCATGGTCACGCGCTCAGCGCCAGCTTTAAGCCGCGGGGGGGATTAGCGCCGGGCTGCTGGGGGGAAAAAAACGACTGGGGCGGATTAACTTCATTACTCAATTACGCTCTCCTAGCGCAGCCTCTGCGGATCAGGCAGGTGCCGGGTCAAGCCCGGCCCCGCCCACCGAGAACCGCTGTGCGCCCGCCCCCCCCACGAAAGTGGGCCGGCCAGCGCCTGCGCGCTCGCTTCCCTGCACGCCCTGGGCCGTCTGCCAAGAGGAGGACGGGGGGGGGGACGGGGACTGGTGGTCCACCGGGAGACGCCGATTGGTGTGCTGGGGATCAGGTGACCACCTACCTGTCAGCAATCACGTTGCTTCTGCATGAGGACACCACGATAATCCCCGACACGGTGGCCATAACGGCGTGGATGGAGGACACCAGCCTGAGGGAGGGGTGGAAGGGGGACGCCAATTAGATGCAAAAATCACAGACGACATTATAACATCTGAAGAACGATGAACGGACGTCCAGGTTATGCAAAGAAAAAAAAAATGGAAATGATCGAATTGCGATTGTAACACGTGGAGAGAATTAATAAAATGCATTAGAATGATCATAACTACTGGGTGGTAGTAGCCTAGCGGGTAACACACTCGCCTACGAGCCAGAAGACCCGGGTTCAAACCCCACTTACATTTACCGGACGCCCTTATCCAGAGCGACTTACGATCAGTAGTTACAGGGACAGTCCCCCCCGTGGAGACACTCAGGGTTAAGTGTCTTGCTCAGGGACACAATGGTAGTAAGTGGGGTTTGAACCTGGGTCTTGTGGTGTGTTACCCACCAGGCCTCTACCACCCCTTACTACCATTGTGTCCCTGAGCAAGAGGGGGGGGACTGTCCCTGTCACTACTGACTGTAATTCGGCTCTGATAAATGCTGCAAATGTAAATGTAATTCATACCACCGCCACAAACAAACGTGCCGAGTGAAGCAACTTCGCTCGACACCCCGCCAGTGCTGCTGGTGTAAATACAACACGCACTTCCAATATCATTTATACTCGTTACGGCGTTTCACAACAATTCAATCGGCGCCGCTCTGACGCCATTCGATACGCGCGGTAAAAAGTCCGTCGCTGTGCGACTTCAGGCAAGTCTGGTCCCGCGTCACCCCTTACATCCGAGGTGGACGCAGGAAACCTCGGCCGACAGCAAATGGGCTGCGTGATACCGCGCGGCGTTCTACGTCCGGAACGACCGCAATCCGGATTGTCGCGGTCGAGTGGATCGCGCGTTGTGCTGTTCGGAAAGGGCATCTCCTCAAATCAACTCGGCGCGTCACAGATCTGACGTCCGGCGTCGATCCCCCCGCCCCGTGACCGCGGCCTCGCACAACGTCGGCCATTCACGAACGCGTAAGAAGATGTGGTGGTGGTGGGGGGGGGGGGGGGTTAGGATTGGGGAAATCGGGGAAAGAGCGGATTTGGGAGCGGCACGTGACGGCGGCGCGCCGCTCGGGCCCCCTCGAGACGCGGGGCGGCCGTGGGGCCCGGCCTGAGCCGTAACCGGGGTGACGCTGCCTCGGCATGACAACCGCGGCCACGTGACCCGCCCCCACGACTCACGCCTGAGTTGGCCTGCGAGCGAGCGGCGCTCCAGTCGTCCCCCGGCACAGTGGCGTCTTTGTGCCCGGCGGAGGAGGGACACGAGGGAGGAAGAGAGGAGCGAGGGGGGGGGGGTCGTCTCTGTTGGCTCTCGTTGCCCGGTTCCCGCCCTAAGGTGGCGACAGCGGAGAGGAAGCGCTCAACCTGCCACGCCCCGCCCAGAGGCGACAGAAATCCCTCGCAGGCTTTCCGGAAAAACAAGCCGCCTATTTGGCGGCGGCCGATCGCTATCGCCTCCGCGGTGGTAGTAGCCTAGCGGGTAACACACTCGCCTATGAACCAGAAGACCCGGGTTCGAATCCCACTTACTACCATTGTGTCCCTGAGCAAGACGCTTAACCCTGAGTGTCTCCGGGGAGACTGTCCCTGTAACTACTGACTGTAAGTCGCTCTGGGCAGGGCACCCGTCATGGCCGCCCGCTGCTCACCAAGGGTGACTGTTAAAGGCAGAGGACGCGTTTCGTTGTGTCACCGCGCGCTGTGCTGCGGCGTCTCACAATGACAATCGCTGCACTTTTTGTGTTTTTTGAAGAGCGGCGTCTCTCGCCGTCTTAACTCGAGGTCGTCAGGGAGAGCAGGCGCTGGGGGACGGCCGTGCATCGCTCCTGTAACGAGACGCGTCCAGGAGAGACATCTAGGTTAGTGGGTCAGCGGCGCCTCGAGAAGGCCCTTCGTAACCGGCCACGTTTTAATAGCGGCCCGTTCATCGGCTCTAGACCTCCGGAACGCTGGAGCGGCCCGGAAAGAGCCGCGATTATTGGCCGGAGGAAACGTCACCCCGGGAGACCACAAGGGCTCCCCGAAGATCAGGTTCCGCAGCACGGCTGCTCTGGGAACTTCGGCGGGGATCGACGGCGCCCTGCGCGGGTTACGGGCGGCGAGCCGCGGGCCAACGCGCTTCCGTTACGAGCGCGAGGTTTTCTGCTGGCCAAGCAGGCGGGGCTTATTAATAAGAATTAAAAGTGATTAAAGCCGCTCGGTCAGGTGCACAGCTGAGCAGCCCAATCCGCCCTCTACGACCCCGAAGGTCACGACCCCATACGGACCACAGCAACGCTTCTGTTTTAGATTTTACATTTACAGCATTTACCAGGCGCCCTTATATAGAGCAACTTACACTCAGTAGTTACAGGGACAGTCCCTGGGTTAAGTGTCCTGCTCAGGGACACAATGGTAGTAAGTGGGGTTCGAACTCGGGTCTTCTGGTTCATAGTATGCTACCCCACTAGGCCACTAGCACCCTGACATTTTATTCGGCAAAAAAAAAAAAAAAACCAAAACGCCAATAAGCATCGAACACGCGGCAAATTAAGACGAGAAAAATGCGCGGCAGCCTCGCTGCGTTAAAAAAAAAAAAAAAAAAAAAAGAACCGGCACGAAACCGTCCCAAGGTCGGCGTCCCCGCGAACCGGTAGCACAACACGCGCCCCTCGAACGTGACGCGACGTTTACGTAAACGCGACGTAAACGCGACGTAAGCGCAACGGGCCCCCGCCGGTTAATTTGGCGATTTACTTATATATATATATATATATATTATTATCTATAAATACACGGCGCGGTTACGTAAACAGAGCGCGCGAATAAAGAGGCATGATTAATAATAATGATGATGGTGATGATGATGATGGTGGTGGTAATAAGGAGAACGTCCGGCACCCACCTCTCGCTGACCAGCACCACGTCGGCATCGCTCCAGCGGGCGAAGGCGCAGGGCAGAAGTTTGCGGAGGCAGAGGAACAGACCGGGGAAAAGTACGGCGCCGCACGCCAGCGCGTCCAACATCCTCGCACCGCGCGTCCCGCTGCGAAGTCGCCCTCGAGGCGGCGGCGGATTTGGTTGATTTTTTTTTTTTTTTTACCGCGTTTTAAATCTTTAATCGCCGCGATTCGGACGCCGCCGCCGCGCCGGGCCGCCTCCTCCTCCTCCTGCGGGCGAGATCGTGGGAGCCGCCGCTTTTCGACCCCCCCCGGAACCAAAATGGAAAAAGAAAAAACGAGGGAGCGGGCGCCGGGGCGACCAACTTTATCCTCACGGGATTACGGAGCGGCGGCGCGGCGCGGCCCGCAGAAAAAGCCGCCGCGCATCGCGCTAAAAACGCTACGCGGCCGAGCGGCGGGGCGGGACGGGGCGGCCGAGCGGGGTCCGCCGTCGAGCCGGAGCGTTTCCTTCTGCCCGGGAGAAGCCTTCCCAGCAGGCATTCCCAATATCGCGTGAAAAGCGACACGACCGTCCCTCCGTCCGTCCGTCAGTCCCTCCGTCCCTCAGGCCGGCCGGCGCGGGAGCAGCGCCACCTGGCGGCCGGAGCCTGCGCCTGCCTATTAAAAAAAAAACACGGCCCGCCGCCTCGGCCGCGACGGTGTCCGGTTACGCGGCGCTGCGGGGCGCGGAGAGAGCGGTCCGGCACCCGGCGGCTGGTCGGGGTCCCGGCTCTCTCTGTTCTAAATAATACTTTTTAATACGGAGCGTAACAAAGCAATAACAAACACCACGGCAGTTGTATCCTGTACGTCTATCATACTCCATATTCTTTTTATATGGACCTATAGTACCCGCAGTGAGAAGAATTTGTTTCAAAGGACTGGATTTGTAAATGGATGCTCAATTATGAACGGGCCATAAAAGTTTGTATTAATGACCAACATTCGGCCATTTCTTCTGTAGGGGCTGCCTCTCTGTGATTGGTCGGGACGTGCAGTGGCACGGCGTGGCTCGCTGAGTGGTCGAGAGCCAATGGTGTGACACCCCACCCCAACCCCCAGGGCTCCATACAGGCACCTCATTGTTCGCCTCATGCCGGAGAATGAACACCCAAGCCCGTCTCAGTTTACTGCCCAGAGTTGTCCACCTTGCGTGGGATGGCGTCCAGGCCGCCTGTTAAATGGAACGGCCACACTGTCATCATATCTACAACTTCTCTTTCTGTACTGTTTGTCACATTTTACATTTACGGCATTTACCAGATGCCCTTATCCAGAGTGACTTACAATCAGTAGTTACAGGGACAGTCCCCCCTGGACACACTTGCTCAGGGACACTATGGTAGTAAGCGGGATTTGAACCATGCGCTCTTAAGTTTACACGCCGATGTTCAAATGTGGACTAATAATGTTGGATAGGCTGCACTGGGGGGTGACACCTGGTATTAGCTGCCTTTTGCTAGGCCTCCTGCTTGGCCTCCTGCTTGGCCCTGCTGCAGTTCCACACTTGGCCACAGATTTACGTGGGTAAGCGAGGGGCGCTGTGGAGCAGAGAAACCCTCCCCTCTGGGGAAATTAACCAAGGAGGTGAACAGATGACACACATGGTTGTTGGTGCGCTGCTCCACCCGTCCATACTTCTCTTAACCCTTTAATGCCGTGCATATCATATTTCAGACATGCAATTCTGAGACGCATTACATTACCATGAGATATAAACTACAGCAATTCTCACATATAATGGGAGAGTAAGTGGTGAAGTGAAAGTGAACTGTGTCCTCTGCATTTAACCCGTCCCCTGAGGGAGCAGTGGACAGCCATGAAAGGTGGCCGGGAAGCAGTGTGTGGCGGGACAGTGCTTTGCTCAGTGGCACCTTGGCAGTTCAGGATTCAAACCTTCTGATTACGGGTCTGCTGGCTTACCCGCTAGGCCACCACACGGTAAATCCCTAAATGGTCCCTAAATTTTTATATGATATACATTGTCTTCAATAGTCCACAATACAGTGTTTTGATGAATCACACAATTTACAGATTGAAAAGTGATATTTACAGCAAGTAATTAGATTTATATATGCACGATGGCTAATTTAGGAACTGAGCCCAATGTAGAGCATGATGATGTTTGCCCGAAGTATCAAATACATTTACATTTACAGCATTTATCAGATGCCCTTATCCAGAGCGACTTACAATCAGTAGTTACAGGGACAGTCCCCCCTGGAGCAATTAAGGGGTTAAGTGTCTTGCTCAGGGACACAATGGTTGTAAGTGGGATTTGAACCTGGGTCTTCTGGTTCCTATGCAAGTGTTTTAAGCGCTAGGCTACTACCACCCTAAATACGATACAAACAAAACAGACTTGCAAATTATTTTTGTTATTTCTTTTTACTTTTAGGGCCTAATAAAGAATGAGATTCAAGAGAATTTTCTGTCCATTATTTCTTGGTTCAGGCATTAAGGAGTTAATGACAGTTTTGCAACCTGGTCTGACTTTGGCTCAGAACACAATATCTGCTTTTGGATAATGGAGCAGCCGTGGACGGTAAAGTGACTATCTAAAAGTGTAAAACACAAATTGTGTGTGGTGATTCTGTGAGTGAACACGTACAAGGAATTTGACTGCAGTTGAACAATACAAACCAACAATATGTAAAGAGACAATGAACTGGAGCAACATATTATACAGTAATGTACAAATAAAGAGTATAAATGAACAATACTAGAAAATATCTTCTTTTAAGCTAGCTTTTTTCTATAAACCATATTTAAAATACCTCTCTGACTCAAGGACTGCACCTAATTTTGTTGTACTTGTTACAACGACAATAAAGATATTCTGATTCTAAAGAAAGTGTAAAGAAGGTGCGTCCAAAGATTGCGTCCTCATTTTATTCCAGCTATCTGCTCACCCATCATAAGTATCCTGAAATCGAATTAATGGTGCGCATGTGTATGGAGGAAGTGACGTAATGTGTGCGACCAGATGGGAGATACAGAAATACTGCATAAAAATAATAACATGGTTAAACGAGAGGAAATCACGTAATCTTGTGAGTGAGTTTAAAATCTTAATTGAGTTTAAAGTGACATTGACCTGATTTTGTTTATTATTTCTGTAAAATCTGGTTAGTTAATAATGAGATGATAAGAGATGAAGGTGCCTGAGTAATACTCGTCACCGTACCTTGATTGACCGGAATGGGGGGAACAACATGCAGTTGTGGTCTTAATTTCTCATCATAATTGGCGGGGTGGACCTTGTGCGGTGAGAACATTGCTCTCTGGCTCAGGACTTTCCATCTGCTCATCAAATTTGCAGCTACTGACTGTATATCACAGCACTAAAAGCAGCGCCAGTGGCTTTACATCAGCAAATCACAAATAATGTCAGTCCCATTCAGCTCTACTGAGCTGGGCGCCTTTCCGAGCCACCACAAACGGAATTAAACAAGTCCGAAGGATTCCTGGAAAGTGACATTTTATTAAAGACGCGCAAAAACCACTCAGCAGGTCTGGTAAAAAGAAGCCGGAAAGGCAATCCATGGAGCTTGTGTCTGTGCTTAATGTGTCGCGAGTGAGGCCGTGGCACTCAGGTTTCCTAGGTTACCGCACAGCCACTCGTGCAGAGTGGCCTTCACGTGCCAAAGTCCAGCCGGAGACGGAGCCGCAGCGACAGGTAACCGAACATCACCGCCTCCCGCGTCACCCCGACCGAGCAGCGCATCAAATATTTATCCCGCACTGAACAGCTGCCTTCTGCACAGGATCCAATTTAATCCGGCACAGCTCCGATAAACCCTACCAGCCCGGGGGAGACAGAGACAAGGCAGCTACCGACCGGCGTTCCGTACCCCGAGGATGATCATCAGAACCATGCGCTCCTAAATCAAGTTGACATCTACACACAGCCACAGATTCGTATGCAAATCATCAGAATATTGACCCTCCCTGGTTATTGCACATTCGTGCAGGTTAAACTGAAGAATTTTTCTCAGACTGAGTTGCTTTTTTATTTCACGTCAGACATTTACATTATCCAGAGTGACTTACAATCAGTAGTTACAGGGACAGTCCCCCCCTGGAGACACTCAGGGTTAAGGGTCTTGCTCAGGGACACAATGGTAGTAAGTGGGATTCGAACCTGGGTCTTCTGGTTCATAGGCGAGTGAGTTACCCACCAGGCCACCACCACCAGACAGTGTCTCAAATTCCCATAAATGCGCCGTAGGGGTTTGGAAGTGACATTCTCAACAGTGCACATCTCTGACCGACACCGGCCCCCGGCACAGTCACCGGAGTCGCTTGGCGAGAGAATTCGATCCTTCCCTCACACAAACCGGGCTCCTCTCGGACAGATCATCTGTCTCATCCAGGAAACCCAATCTACAGAGAGTCACCGAAAATACAACACGGGGCAGATAGCACGAAACACACACACACACAAGCCAGTGGATGCGTCACATTTTCATAATGAAAAGTGGCAGTGATTTACACCTTATTAACCAGCCAGAATCGCAACACACGCTTAGATATTTCATTTCACTTTATCAGCACAGACACCGCGACAGGCCGCGAGGGAACGATTGGCAATAGGCACAAACGCCCGCTCTTCCTCACAAAGGTCACAGCGGGATGATCCCTCTCCGAGATGCTCAGGCATCCGAGTAAAGCGTCTGCTAATCACCACCCCATTGACAGCTTCCCCTTCTGCCTGTACACACACACACACACACACACACACACACTAATGAGATCAGTGACTTAGCCACCAACACGAGAGATGCTGTGGATTCTGATAGAGGAAACAAAGGATGAGAGATAAAAAAAAAGAGAAAAAAGGGAAGATTAGAGAGACGAGAGCGGCTGTCCAATCAGGAAAAGGCCGTTATATTTAAAGATTCATGCACATTGCAAATCAACAATCGAGTTTGCGTCATTAAGATAAAAGTGAATTGAAACTTTGTACGGTACAGGTTTACGACAGCGAAGTTGAAGTTGGAGTAGCGGCATCTTTAGGGAATTTGCTGTGCCACAGCGCCACCTTGTGTTGAACCTTCTCTAGACCTTTACTGTACAGAGCAGTCTCTGAGAGCCACTGCTCATAAAACTAAAATCTACATTCCACCCGAATGAAAAAGTGTGCGTTCTACAGTTAAGCTGTTAGCTGTTACCAACATCATTCACCACGACACAATTGTTTGGGAACTATGAACACATATGAAGGTTATGATACATGATAAATGATGTACAGCATGCCCAATATGGCTTTCTAACGCCCGGAGCTGGTTCCAAACTGAGGATGTCTAACTCCCATGGTACAACACTGGAGAGATCCCAAAAGAGACACTGGGGGAAACTTATATTTATATGTGGTGCAATGGTGGCCTAGCGTTTATCAGACGCCCTAATCCAGAGCGACTTACAATCAGTAGTTACAGGGACAGCCCCCCTCCTGGAGACACTCAGGGTTAAATGTCTTGCTCAGTAGTAAGTGGGGTTTGAACACGGGACTTCGCGATCTTCCGATTCATAGAAGTCTACCGCACCATCACACATGGAAGACCTGGAGTGGTATGCATGAGAGGAGTGATCCAACGTTCCACAAGAAACTCATTTAGGCTGTAGAGACCACTTAAGGGGCAGTGGTGGCCTAGCAAGTAAAGAAGCGGACTCGTAATCGGAAGGTTGCAGATTCAAATCCCGAACAGCCAAGGTGCCACTGACGTCCCCTTGATGAAGGTACCGTCCCCACACACTGCTCCTCGAGTGCCTTTCATGGCTGCCCACTGCTCACTAAGGGTGATGCAGGGTTAAATGCAGAGGACAGATTTTGTGTTCAGCATGTGCTCTAGTGTCACAATCACTTCCCTTTTTTCCCATTTAATACTTTATGTTTTCATTTGGTCCTCGATGGTTTTCTGTGTCAGTACACATATTGTCATAATTTTATAGAAGTCTATGTCAGTAGTGCAGGCGCACGACTGCAGAAAAGTTATCTTCCAGGCTTCCACAGCTTAATAATTCACAGAATCAGAGTGATTATTATGTTAAAGAGCCACACATCAAAAAGACTACAAGATTGTTGAAATTGGTTCATTTATTCTTTTTGTGTTGACGTACAACCTTGGGTTTTCAAGTCAGGAGGGTTGATACCTTCAGGAGTGACTCGTCGTAGGATCATGAAACATTTCATTAAAAAACAAAAAAAAACATTCACTTCATTGGTAAATGGGTCCCAGACACAAACCAGTCGGGACTTCACACGTGGGGGTGCAGGGTAGTCACAGGCCTCGACACATTCTTCGTTCTGCAGGACCCTGGTACGGACAAGCTGGGTGATAAAGACTACATTCCCCATGATCCCACGTCCAGTACCACCACCGGCCACCAGGGGGAGACACACGTCAGGCTGAATAGCCACAGCCAGGGTTTGTAAAGTTTGCTACAGTCGGCAGCATTAAATAACGTAAATAAATAAACATTAGGAAGGAAAGAGGTGATCTGCTGCTGTTGTAGCCACAAGTTACAAAAAGGTCACTGATGTGGCCTTTAAAAAAAAAAAAAGCATCGTCTGCACAGTGCATAGAGTTAGACAACATCAGCATACACACACACACACGCACACACACACTACCCTGCTCATTCATGAGAGAATCCACTCTCTCACGTGTCCCAGATGAGGGTTGGAACCCTCCCCACTCCACGGTGAGGGAACCTCCCCCTCGCGGAGTACAAGATTAAGGTGCCCCAGTCATCGCGACCTGCAGCAGTTCTGGACGTCCAGGCCGTGGACTCGGGTCTCTAGGCCGTACTTTAGTCCCGGACCTCGGGCTCGTGTGGCCCAATGGACTGTGGCTCGGTCTGCGAGTCCGGTACCGCCGAACTGTCACACAGGAAGTCCTGGCGCTGGGCTGGGGCGGAGTCACATGCGCGAAGAAGTTGCGAGCTCGTAGAACAGTACGTACGCGTCACTGCTGCGGACCTGGCTGGAAGACATTGGACTCACCCTGCACAGAGAGACAAAAAAAATGTTTAAGCCGAGGATCTTTAAAAATGTATTTCTTGAATGTGTAATTTCATTCTAGCAGCTTCTTGCCATCTCCTCGTTAGTATAGTGGTTAGGGTTAGCGGGAGACCGGGGTTCGATTCCCTGATGGGGAGGCGATGTTCTTGTGTTTGGGCCAGTGGTGGCCTAGCGGTTAAGGAAGCGGCCCCCGTAATCGAATCCCGATCCACCAAGGTGCCACCGAGGTGCCACTGAGCAAAGCACCGTCCCCACACACTGCTCCCCGGGCGCCTGTCATGGCTGCCCACTGCTCACTCAGGGTGATGGGTTAAATGCAGAGGACAAATTTCACTGTGTGCACCGTGTGCTGTGCATCACATGTCACAATCCCTTCACTTTCACAAATTCATGCTAGTGACCGGTCACAGTTGTGTCTGTTTTTGGGCACGACCGCAGAGGACACGCATGTTACGGTATTTCACTGGTGCGTGCCTGTTGTACAGACCTTGGGGATGGGCAGGGAGAGATCCCAAAATCCCAAAAGTGCCATTATTATAAACTGCGTTATCATCTTTTGCTGTTGGCCGGATCACATGATGCGTGGATTCTTCCGGATTGATGGAAACGCCCTCTATTTAGTTCGCTCGTACTACCATCAGCAAGACGTTGTAGCATGACAGCATGCCTCTGTGGTTTCGGGCCGTACCGGGAGTCGTTGTAGGAATACCACTCGCCCAGGGCAGGATTGCGGCAGTACGCGGTGTAGTGGCCGCCCAGCGTTGTGCCTGAGTGATTGGACACTGCATACAGGCTGTAGACCGCGTTCGCTGCCGAGAGAAAAACAGAGTTCCCGCCTGAATCGGCCCATCTGTCTGCATTCATTTGGATTTACATTTACATTTAGAGCATTTACCAGACGCCCTTATCCAGAGCGACTTACAATCAGTAGTTACAGGGACAGTCCCCCCCTGGAGCAACTTAGGGTTAAGTGTCTTGCTCAGGGACACAATGGTAGTAAGTGGGATTTGAACCCGGGTCTTCTGGTTCATAAGCAAGTGTGTTACCCACTAGGCTACTACCACCCCGATCTATAATTAAGTGGAACGTATCACAATAATATTGTAGCAAAATATCTTTTTCTCATATGATGTTTCTCATATGATGATGATGTTTTCCTATCCATTTCATATATTCTTTCATTGCAACATAATTGGAAGTGTGGCTGAAAAAAAGACTCGATGGAGACACTCACTGCAGTTCTCAGAGGCAAATTCCCTGAGGTCCAGCTCTTTCAGAGGGAAGTTGACAAAGGTGGAGAGCTTGGTGGTTCTGACCCGAGCCGCGTCCGAGAACCGCTTCAGGTCTGATGCAGAGGCTCGGTCAAGGACAACGCGCTAGGACACAACGGCTGCGACTCAGCTGACGCGGGGAAGTTCGGGGGGGGCGGGGGCGGGGCATGTGGCAGAGGAAAGGATACGGAGCACCAGGATTTTAGGGAACTTCTGGATGGTGAACTTCTTCGTGCATTTCCGCCTGGATTTACACTTCTGGCACGTCTGATGGAGAGAGAAGGTCAGTCAGGGCCAACTGAAGAAATTATCCATAAACATACACAACACGACACTAGTTCTTGTGTCCATATGGATTTTTATGAGGACACTGCTTCAATCGATCACTTTGGGGAAAATATTTCATGGACGACACCAAAAATGTCAACATGCTTTAACTGTAAAAGGTCAAACAATGTCAGAAAAACACAATTGATCATGACAATTAATCTGAAAAGAAAACACACACACACCGGTTTCTCATCTCCGTCCAGCACGTCCTCTTTGGTGAAAAGGCGGATGCAATCGATCAGACTGACCTCTCCTGAGCTCTTCTGTAGACAGAGCAGGACAGACATCAGACACACACACACACACACACACATTACGCATGCTTTTGTGTGTGTCCATTTCATGCTAGAGCGGGACTCGTGTTAGTGACCGGTCACAGTTACGGCGTTTTGCCGGTGCGTGCCTGTTGTACAGACCTTGGGGATGGGCAGGGAGAGATCCCAGAACGGATCGAACACCGTAGAGCAGAAGCCACACTCGTTGCAAGTGAGCGAACTCTTCAGCTGCCCCACAAACAGATCTACACACACACACACACACACACACACACACGCACGCAAAAAAGAAACAGAGAGAAGAGGGAGGGGTCAGACTCGGAAGCCGCCACGCCCGTAATCGCCAGCGTCGATCAGCTCAGCTGCTCACCCACGACTTTGCTGTCTTCCCTCTCGATGTACCTGCTCCACATCCTCTTCCCCTTCTCGTCATCCCTGTGGGCGGGAGGGCGGCCGTTACCTCGCGTTACAGCGCCGCGCCAGGCCTTTCGCTCCGGCCGCTCTACTCACGGGAGGTGGTCCAGGTCCTCCGCCGGGCCCCGCGGCCGCACCGTCACCCGGTTCACCTCGTTGTGAAGGCCGTCCAGCAGGAAGCGCAGGAACTCCTGAGCGTCCTGCTGACTGTCGCGGGGACAGACGGGGAGGAAGAGGAGCGATGAGTAACCAATGTTCTTGCTGGGGTTGATTACTCGGTGCGCATATGGATTCTAAATCCGGCCAATCGATTCATTTTCAAGCGCCCCACTGATGAAAAGACAACGTGCGATTTGCTGTCGGGGAGCTTTCCACCTACTTGTAGCCCATGAAGCGCGGCGCGTACTTCTGGATCTGGGTTTTGAAGTCAGACGGGCTGATGGCCTCATTACTCGCAGACGTCCACAGGGTCTGGGTGAGCTTGGCGAACTCTGCGGCGAGAGGAAGGAGGAGAGGGCGCGTGGGAATGGAGGTTTTTAGGTAAAAAGCCAGCGGGCGCCTCGGGCCGGTTCCTCACCCTCCATGAGCGCGGCCTTGGCCCTGCAGTTGCCGCCGAGGTCGCCGCGGTGGCAGTTGCGAAGGCAGTAGTCTCTCAGGTCGTGCGTGTTGCTCAGACACTGCAGAATGGAGTTCATGAAACACTGGGGGGACAAAATGGAACGTCACGGTCGCATCACCAACCGCGCTCGCGTGCCACCGTTAATGTGGGCAAAATCTTAATGCTTTACAACAGTTTGGGAATCTCCTCCCACCTAATCCAACAAAACTTTATTTTTTTCTCCCTAAATATTTCCGAAAATGCCACAATCGGATTCGCAAAGCTCCAGACCAAAGATGAAGCCACCACAACATTCTTCACTTGTTTCTCAATTGATAGGCTTGTGTATGTGTAATAATAATAATAATAATAATACATTTACAGCATTTACAGCTTCCAGAGCGACTCACAATCAGTAGCTACAGGGACAGTCCCCCCCCTGGAGACACTCAGGGTTAAGTGTCTTGCTCAGGGACACGATGGTAGTACGTGGGAACCTGGGTCTTCTGGTTCTTAGGCGAGTGTGTTACCCGCTAGGCTACTACAATAATACTAAATCAGGAAGGGATCAACAGTGACTGATTTGATTGATCTGATCAAGTAATCAGCAGCTGATCATGTGTTGCTGTTACATTTTGAACTATTAAAAGCACATGAAGTGGACTTTTTTTGACACGTTTTTTTGACATTTCTTACAGAGCTGTGTGTGTGTGTGTGTGTGTGTGTGTGTGTGCGCGTACTCACAGTGTTGCCAAGGTTCCTCAGCCCAACGAGACCCTGAGCATTCTTGGAATTCTGTTGGGAAAAACACAGGAAAAAGGAGTAAAATTCCTGGCACGGCAGCCGACCTGTTTACATTCCCGGGAGCTCGGTGTGGGTGTGAGGAGGGCGCCCGTGAGAACGAGGCCGAGGGAGCGAGCAAATCTCAGCCCCGTTCCGGGGACTCGGATATCCGCGCCGCCGCACAAAGGCCCCGCGTTCCGCGGCCTATTGTGGCCGCGGCGTGAGTTTCACGTTCTACCGGTGGCTCCGGATCACGTGACCGCGCACAGCAGGCACCACACCTGACACCCAGTACAGAAACACCCAGCGTGCGATGTATAGCAATAGCAATATGCTTCACGCCACATCTCCTCGCCGTCCCATTGGCTGAGGCTTAACACACACAAACCTGGTTCAGATGACAGTATTTGGAGCGAAAACACACACACACACACACACACACACACACACACGTAATAAGAAAAGGGCAACACCGTGATTTAAAGCTGAAGCCTAATTCTGCAGATGACCTGGTTAATGAGAAGCCACCGGTCCATATGGGGCCAGATCCAAAGATTACCCCCCCCCCCCCCATCCCGGCCCAGAGAGGAGGCGCGGGCGGCGCTTCCCGTGAGCGGAGTCAAAATTTAACGCCGGGACGGTGCCGAAAGCCGCGCCGCTCCGCTGCCTCTGCTGACGGCCGCTCCTCCGGACTCAGGCGACGAAGGTCCAGAGGTCGCCGGGCCGGATGGGACAGCACCCGATTACATCATCGTGGGTCTTCCGCTAGAACGCGAGAGATGCTGCGGTCAGTCCGCGTGGTGCTGCAGGGGGCGGTGGTGGCCCAGCGGTTTAGGAAGCGGCCCCGTAATCAGAAGGTTGACGGTTCGAATCCCGATCCGCCACTGAACCAAAGCACCGTCCCCACACACACCGCTCCCCGGGCGCCTGTCATGGCTGCCCACTGCTCACTCAGGGTGATGGGCTAAATGCAGAGGACAAATTTCACTGTGTGCACCGTGTGCTGTGCTGCAGTGTATCACAATCACTTCACTTTAGGAGAAACTCTTCACGCCTTGTTGCAAGCGACACCCACGGCAGCAACGGCTGGAGGGGACGCGCTCTGCAGGACGCCGGGCCCTGATTGGCCGAGGGGAAGTGGCTGTCGTCACCAGGTACCTCTGTGGCGGGCCGGCAGCTAATTGGCTGGCACGGGATGAAAGAAGCAGAGAGGGGAGAACAGCGTGTCCTAACCTTTCCTTCAGCCACTGGACCAGCACCAAACGGGCACAGAGTCCCCCGCCGACCACCGGCCTGCCGGTCACACGCCCCGACACCCTTCAAGGCACATTCCTGACATCAAGAGACAACTCATCTAACACAAGCGCGCAGATAAAATGTCCCGATCGCTATCAGGAGCCAAGGTTAGCGTGGTCATTAAGGTCGTCAGCTATCTGTGGAACGCTCCCACAGCAGCTCTTCGAAGCTGAGCGTTGCATGGCGGTGCTGTGATAAGGCGCATTCTTACAGACTCTTATCTGGTTGGGTTACGCAACCCTGGACGTTTCGCCGAACTCTTCGTGTATTTCGCACTTGCAGGAGAAACGCGGGCGGCCTGTTGCACCTCACGGTCAGATGACGAGAGGCGTCCTGGTCCTCACTGTGCTCGTTCCATGTCATGACGCGTCGCTTCGAGGGGACGCGATCGTGGGTCGGGACGCTTGGGCTGACGTTAATCACGTGACCGCGTGAACTTAAGGCAGCGTCGGTGGCGCCAAGATGGAACTCTTAACGGGAGCGAGAATCGGAACAAAAAGGGACAAATGAGCGCTGTTACGCAACGGCGACGGGACGCGTAACGCAAGGTCAGATTTGTGGCACGCGGCGTCACGCAGCCGGACGCGAGGTCCCGTCGAGACACGCGTTACGTAAGCGAAGCGCCCCGCAACTCACCTTCGCCTGGTTGATCAAGAGGCCCACGAAGGTGGAGACCAGCATGGAGCGCGAAATCGGCGGGCTCTTCCTGCGCAGGTCCGCCTTGTGGTGGAAGGGGAAGGCGGCGGCCGGCGGCTCCTCCGGGACGGTGACCGTGTAGGACTGTCGCATGCTGGGCATGGCGACGGCGCGGGGGCGAAAGTCCCTCTCGTGGGTGTCAGCCTCCCCGGGCGGTCACTTCTCAGCCCTTTGCCCTTGAGCGCGGCAGCGGCTGACCGCCGGTCGGGATGGAGAGCAGCGCGACGGTTCGATAATAACGGAACGAACAACTTATTATTAATAATAATAATAATCCAGACGCGCGCAAGAGTCGCGGCGTTATTACGCAGCGCCTGCGTGCGTGCGTGCGTCCCCCGGTGCTGGACGGACCGGGCTGCTGCGCGTCGGGCGCGATGTGAATGGACCGGGAAGCCGGGCTCCGAGTCGGTTTTAGCGCACCGCGGACACGCCCCCTTCCACCCCTGCCCGCCGCTCGCGCGGCGCTGACGTCACGACGCGCCTGGAGCGGTGCACGTCAGACGGCAGAGGACGGGACCTTCGCACATTCACCTCCAAGGAGTGGGGGGACTCCACAGCGGCCGAGAGATTTAAATCATACCTGCATTCAAATAAATAATAAAAAAAGGTTTTACGTCAAATTCAGTCGACGTGTGTTGCTCATGGACACAATGGTGCGTTTTTCACGGCTTATGACCAAAGACGGGATAATAAGTTGAGATGGCAATTTATACAGCCCTCTACTGATACTGGTTATCAGAATGCATTATCAGAATGGCGAGTGTTTTTCGAGCATGCTGCTGGACTGAGAAAAGGTCAAACAAGAAGAGGACGTTTCAAGTCAAAATTGGTCAAAGCGAGCGGCCTGTAAGGGGTTTTTAAAAAGGTCCCTTGCTGACAGTCGGTGTCATTGACCACAAATCCGCTACCACGCGTCTGAGGAACTGTTGGCATGCAGAGCAGAACATAAACGGCCAAACGTTTCTCTCCGGCAGTGTCGATTAAAGACCTGTCCACACAACGAGTGTTTTTCTCTAAAACGGTAAAATCCCTGTCCGATCTGGCTATGCATTTGTGAAGGTTCTCAGCCGTCCAGGTCATGTTTATCTCTAAAGAGGTTATTTCGTTGGCAACTGGACTTGTTATGGATCCTCGACCTTCCATTCCAGACTTGAGAAAGGATTTCTTGTAGCTGCCGCGGCACGACCACAAAGCCAAGACTTGAGAAAGCCTTCTGGAATGGAAGGGCGAAAGGTGGTCAAGGATCCATAACAAGTCCAGTTGCCAGTGAAACAACCTCTGTTCAGATATCCGATCTGGCCCTGCATCCACTCGGAAATGGCGTTTCAGGGGCCCCAGATCAGTTCCAGTGAATTTCTTTCGTTTCCGTGTGGACGGCAAAGTGGATTTTTGCGAAAACGCTGGCGTATTAGTGAAGATTTGACATCAACGCTGACTCAACTCAGCTATATAAAGTAAAACACCGGTGCGTTTTAGTTATGGCCGCCCCGCGTCGCATGTCCTACATACAACAATGGCGGATAACACGCTAAAAGAAATCCACATTTGTAATGAAAAGGCTGGAGAACAACGACGTGTTTAACTCACCGCAGAGGAGGACCACAGCTACAGCGCCACCTACAGGCCACAACAACGCTCGGCGTGGCTCTCTCTCAGCGCTCTCGTGCGAATGGGGCTTAGTCTGGACCACGGCGAGCAGAACCGTGACGCCGTGGGCAGAATAGAAATGCCATTGGCATAGAATGGGATGGCGGTGGCGCATGGAGTGTGACACACACCGGGCCCCGCTGGGCTGCCGAATGAGTCAGCGTGGCAATAAAAAACAAAGGCAAACGGCCACGTTAACGGCCGCTTGCGAAGGAGCAACCCCGAGTGTCCGTGGCGCCGAAACGTGAGTAACTGCAGCCGTGTCCACTTGCGCCTCGTGTAACCGGAGGCCTCGCTTCGTTTCTTCTTCTTATCGCGGCGGGTTTTGGACACGCCTCTCAGATTCTGCACCAAGCTGAATTGCCCCGTTTTTTTTTGCTCTCAACACATTGTTATCGGGTTGAGAACCGGGTGGTGAGAATTTAAATATGCCATTGTCCATGCTTGGTGTATTGCCACTGGCGTTCCTTTCCAATGGTGCCAGTAATTCTTTTATTATTATTTATTTTATTTTTTTTGAATGAGCAGAGCCCCATAAGTCCTCAGATTAGCGCTGAAACTGTACAAGCCTCCGGCGGCTCCAGGGGCCGCCGGCTCTTTTCACCAGCGATTACATAAGCAGCATCGGAAAAAAGCGGCGGGGAGCCGGACCCTTCCGCGGCTATAAGGGCATCCGTCTTATGAACGTCCCCTCCTCTCAATGCACATTATGTACAGCCCGGTGGACGTGGCTGCCAGAGAAGAACGGCATACGCAAGTGATGGGCATTTCTGACCACTGTGCTGCAGACGGCAGATGACAAAACCCTTGGAGGCGGGGCAAGGTGAATGCGCTGTTTATGGTCACATGATTCCGTTCATTTCAGCCCAGTAGTACTCCAACACCGATGCATTTTACAACATTTACATTTACATTTAAGGCATTTTGCAGACGCCCTTATCCAGAGCAACTTATAACATGCTTTCAAGTTACCATCGATGAAGAGATCAATTCTGGTTCACCAACTATGAATTACAAGCAACGCGGACGACCAGAAAGGAGCAAATGATCGATATAATCTGTCTATAACTGGTCATCAAGGCATTGTTTCATGTCAAACATGAGTAATCACGTCACCAATCATTTCGATGTTTTATGGGGAAATAATCTGTGATTAGAAGGCCATTTTTGAGCTCCACCGGACTGCGTGCTGCTGCGGCTTTTTCCTCTACATTATCGTGAGTCACAGATGTTGAATAACCCCCCCCCCCCCCACTCTGTTAGTCAGCCACTTGTTCGCAGACTCAGCGGCGGGGCGGACCCGCAGGGAGCGGGGGGGTGCAACAACATACTCTGGAGCCCGGCTCACATGACCGCAGGCGCTGGAGGTGAAGTTGTCGGGAGGGAAGGGGAAAAACTTTCGCCAGCCGCAGGTTCGTGCCGATCCCCTTACGCAACATCCCAGGCCGACAAAGAGCCTGAATGAAGCTTGTTTACATAAGTGGACTAATTGGAATGCGAGCGTTGCTGCATTGCACAATTGGCTTCCACAATGGAGACCCTACTCGCCGGTCACCGCTCATTAATCTGAGAACACAATGTGGTCAAAAGGTCGAAGCCACAAAGGGCCGGTTTATAAATAGCTCCCTCTCAATAAAAAAAATGAGTTCTTTTATTGAGCATAAATGCCTCAGGGAGGCAGGAGGACCTCTCAGAAGCCTTTTGGGTCTTTGACCTTCATCACACTTGAATTACATGCGAATGTATTCCCATCGCAGCGCTGTCATTGGTGAGCAGGCTTGGGAAAGGGTGAGAAAAGAAGCGCTGTCACTCTCACCACCTGGCATGAGAAAGCATGATGGGCGTCAGGACCGCGGCTATTATAAGCCACACACACAGACGTGATGTCATCAGGATGACTGCGGTGACTCATTCGAGACCACTAATACATGTGCTGTCTAAATGTCACAAACGTCTATATACACTCACTGGCCACTTTATTAGGGACACCTGGCGGATTACGGCTCAGTGCAGTCCAGTTGTGGCCCTGTACAGTTTGTTTCAGTAGCATTTTAGTCTGACCTGATGTTTCAAGCACTCCTACCAAGTAACGTTGTTTTCATCAATGAACCTTTTTTTGACGTGATGAAGACGAGACAAGACGAGACTTAAATGCCGTTCATGTGATGATAACTTTAACAAAATACATCAATATTGTTGACAATTAAAAACTAGACTAAATACGTTTCTTATTTCAGTCAAAATTATCCTTGAATATTTTAGTATAGTTTTAGTCAAAGAAAACTAATGACATTTTAGTATAGTTTTAGTCAATGAAAATTGTATTTAGTTTTTTTTTTTTAATGCAATTCTATTTTACCCAGTCAATATAGTACAAGTAGCTAGTAGAACAGACAAAACATTTTCTTTTAGTCAAACCCATTTCATAATTAAAATAAGGTTATCTTATTATTACATTATTGTTACCTTATAGACTCAGGAATACACTACATCCATTCTGTTTCTTTTCCTCATCATACCACATACCAACACCAAATTACTTAAACAGTAAAACGTTTTCATGTTGTATGGTACTTTTGTACTTTTTAACTTTTTTTTAACACAGCTTTCATGGTTAAAAATGTCTATCAGAAGCATCACCAACAGTAGATATATACAGAAGACCTTAAGTTAGAGATCAGAACATTCCTCCTGGATTAGCCAGGCAAAAAAAAATAATTCTCAGAAAGATTGCGTCACCCTAGAAGAACACAGCAGGGCCTTCGAGGCTCAGATGGTGAGTATGCAAAATATTTGAATGGGCTGTTATGTGCCGAGCAAGAATAGTGCTCTAACGTAACAGGTCATCATAAAATGTGACATAATACTATGTCAATGCATATTATATCAGGTTATTCATTTTGGCAATTTAGAGGAAACCTACTGAAAGTTAACAGTATAATTTAGCCCTTTGACTTCAACCTGAGCTTTGGACTCTCTATAAGTGCTGTTTACTGACAGATGTTGCCGGAGGAAAGTTGAGCGCACAGCTGCTCGTACAGTGCATGTGGAGATGGCTGTAATCCGACGTGGCTGATGTTTATCGAGCAGCCGATCTGTTTGCTGTTCAGAGACTCCTGGGTGCAGCCCAGCGGGGCGGGGGTTAGGAGTCAGATTGGGGCGAACGGAGTCATGAGGCCAAACATGAAGATCAGTAGCTTCTGATCACAATCTAGATGGAACAAATATGCACAAAGAAAATTTTAAATATGCGAGTGCACTTCCTGTCAGTCATCTACTGTACTCTTCAAGATCAGGTCTTGGCCAAGAC
The DNA here is from genome assembly GCF_900700375.1 of Denticeps clupeoides. Classification (NCBI taxonomy): domain Eukaryota; kingdom Metazoa; phylum Chordata; class Actinopteri; order Clupeiformes; family Denticipitidae; genus Denticeps; species Denticeps clupeoides. The sequence continues at coordinate 22,966,660 of NC_041712.1, forward strand.
CAAATTGACCGCGTTGACACAGCGTACAATCGTGGTTCCTGACCTCGGGTTGATAAGAGTTTTAATAAAAACACCCAGCGGGCATCCAGAACACCAGGGGCAGCAGTAGACTTGGCTACAGAAATCTTGGTTACGTAACGTGAAAGGCTTTAACTGCCATGGCAGCTGTTTGAAGACACGCGCCTGGCAAATGGGTAACTACGGGAGGAGGGAGAACGGGACACGGGTGAGACGGGCACATGAGAGGAGAGGGTGCCGGGTTGTGAATGGGAGCTGTACAGAGAAAGTGACTTCCGGACTTCCGGCACTGAGGAAGGAGCAGTCACATGACTGGGCCTGTGCCCACAACAAACAGTTAAAGAACAAACCCGCCGTGACCTGAACACGTGCGTGGGAGCACTGAAATGGTGCAGCGATGTGGAAATTTTTCCAATATTTGTCTGTCTTGTGAATGGATCTTGAAAATAAGGAAATTACACAATATTCTCTTCTATAGAGCTTCCCTTTCACACACATTATTACATAAAACAAGCCACTGGCTTTGAAGGCTGCAGCTCTTGGTTCTTGAGAAAGGTATTATTTCTGTCCTATCCTGGATTGGAACTATACATTACGTCACTGTTATTTTCCCTGGTTGCTGCATGCCTATTTAAATTAAATTCCTTGCACATCATGAGCACTTTGCTAAATACCCAGCAAACAGGGCACATCCTCTGATGGTTGAAAGTTACTGTTATATTACTTACATGTTTACCAGGTTCCCATGTGGTCCTGTTCTGAATGGGACGTAAACCTCAGTAAACATTACTTCAAAGGCATTTTCAGAATTTCCCATTTTGGTCCCACCATAGTGAGGCTGACGAGACTTTTATTTACTATTCCCCTGCATGGCCCACGAGATGAGAAATGCACTTTGGGGTTAACTGTTGATGGTTGATGGTTGATATGCTTATTTCCCCTTCCCCTGACAACAATTCTCATCAATAATGCAACTACAAAATTCACATTAGAAGTAGTACCAGCAAAAGAGATGAATATCGTACCCTGCGCTGCATGGAGTGCATTGTGTACAATACCGCTCTGAGCAGATTTACGTTTTATTTATATTCAGGACATTTAACATGTATGATTTTCAGCAGATAAAAGGAACACCTAATAACACCTAATAACCAGACTCCCGCTGCAATTAAAAGGAGGCATGGTCACAGGTTTGTAAGCCTTACATGAGAAAAATTGAAGAACAATGTGCCTCTTGTTCTAGACTTTGTCGCGGTATCTGAAATTGAAAAAAAAAGTGAAAGTGAAGTGATTGTGATACACGGCACAGCACACGGTGACACAACAAATGTGTCCTCTGCTTTTAACCATCAGTGAGTGAGCAGTTAGTGAGCAGTGGGCATCCATGACAGGCAACCTTCCGATTACGGGTCCGCTTGCTTATCCGCTAGGCCACCACTAAGATTGCATTAGATGTCAGTACGTCTCGTTGGCAATGCAATGAAAAGAAGGAATCAGAAACTCGCTCGGCCTGGCTGCCTCCAGAATAATGAGTCAAAATGCTATATGTTGGTACTGTACTGATTCTCATTGTGCTGGTTATGGCCAATGAGCATGGTGAAACAGAGAGAGAGAGAGGGAGAGAGAGAGACTAGATTTCTGTCTACTGTATTTATGTTTGATTTCACATTCATGAGGGGGGTTTTTATAGAGACAGCTGGAGTTGGGATTATAGGAGTACAGGATATAAAACTGTGTGCTTGAGACTGGCTTAACATTTCGAATGCCCTTGCCACTGTCGGGTGTCCCTGTACACATCAGAAGCACACACGTACACAGCAGGCCAGTGCTGCAGTGTGAGGGTACAGCGGGTACTGTCTGACCTCTCTTTATCTCTTCACTCGTGTCCTGTTTCCTGCTCACGGACTGACGTAATCACTCCGTGTCATTAGTGAAAACAGCGTCCGGTGTGGGACAGGACAGCTTTTGTCCTGATTCACACTTACACGTGAACTGGGCCGGGCCACACAGGCCCATCTAACAAAAAGGTAGAATATTTTATGGCTTATTATACTTCAAAAGCAGGGTTTTATAAAAAACTAATTTTTATGCATAACGTAATGTATTCTACTACTTCCACTGAAAAGCTGCATGAACAGAGAAGTCTGCGTTGATTCTGACACCAAAAGTCTAATTGTGGCACAGATGTGTTAGGCTCAGTTGGGGTGGGGTTGACACACAGAGACGGCTGCCATTTTATCGCAGTTATTTCTGTTCTGTAAAAGAAAGAAGGACATGATAGGGGAAGAGAGACGTCAGCTGACGTCTGGTCCTCTCTCAGGTTGAGAGGAGTCACTGAATAAGGCTCATCCTGTTGCAGGCAGAAAAACGATACACTCAAATCATCCAGGCTGCTAAAAAGCTAAAGATGCATATCTAAAGGAGAGGACAGCCAAATATCCGAAATGCGTGTTTACTTAGAAATGAGTCAATGGAAAGGGACACTGCACATCTGACTCTGGAGAAGATTGTCCACATAGTCCACTTTTGTGTTACATTCCTCTCCGGGTCCTATCCGACCTTTTAATCTGAACTTTGTGTTTTTAGGGTTAGGAGTTGAAACCTGAAGCAGGAACTCGGGTTGTGTGCTACGCAAACGGCCCGCACAAACGTCTGATGCTTCACAATCAGCCTAGAGATCGTTGCTTTTTCTGCTTTTACGTAACACTTGAACCAATGGCTGTAAAGAAATGCTGAGGACACCGCAGTGACGCGACAGGTCGTCTCTAACAGGTCGGCCCTTCAGTCAGCAGACATGAGAAGAAAGTATCTGATCTCGAGATGCTGATGGAATCAGCATCCCCAGGACTCTCGCATCCACACGCTGTACAATTACGTGCTGTATAACGCATTATTTAAATGCAATGTCCATATTCTCTACACTGGCTCCCAGTTGAGTACAGAATTCTGTTGAAACTTTTAGCGTTTGTTCTTAGTGCTATAAGTGGCCTTGCTCCGTCTTATTTAGGTGAGATTTCTACAGTTTCATCAACCAAGCAGGGCCCTGAGCTCGGCTGGACAGCATCTGTTAAAGGTTCCATGGAAAAGGTCAAATACATGGGGGATCACTCTTTTGCAGTTGCTGGTTCGAAAGCGGCCCCAGGAGATTTGATGTCACCCCATTTAAAGAGAGTTGGAAACAGCTATGACTTGTCTCTAAAATAGATTTAATTATTATAGCAAGCTTTATTCTTAAGAATGAATCATGTTTAAATATGATATCTGCAAAATGTGCAATTAATTAGTTTTAGATTTATATGTAATCATTGTTGTTCATTGTTGAACGAAATATGCAAATTTAATGATGTCATTTAATGAGAGGACTGGAGCTCTTCACTGCTGTTCTGTGTGTGCGTGTGTGTGTGTGTGTGTGTGTGGTGGGGGACAATTCCAGCCTAATTCACAGTACGTGATTCAGCCCATGGTTCTATCTGGCGTCTGCTGGCTCTTTACATCATGAGCTGGTTTCTGGAAGTCATCTGAGGAGCTCCACATCAAACGGGTGGTTAACCATTCAGGCTTCACGCCCGAGTCTTGATTCTAATTGGGGCGGAGTTTGAGATCGTCCTCAACATCTCTGGAGAAGAGGGATACCAGGATAATTGTTTTATCACTACCACTGCATGATAACCTGCAGCCTTAACAGCTCCAGTGTGCTTTAGTGCATTGCAGATGTTCAAAGGTCTGTCAAATTTCAGTCTGATCCTGCGGGAATATAAAACACACATTTTTCGTATCAATCAATAAGGCAATACGCCTACTCAAAATGCACCTACTCATTTATCCACATATAAAATCTGTAGAACAGCTGAACTGAAAACACAGGACTATAAAATAACACATGTGAGGTTATGTAATAATGGCAGCATTTCACTCCTGGCTTCTCTCCACCACCTCAAGTTAGACAACGGGGACGGTTTCCAACAGTCCTGAAGGTTGTTGCTGAACACTTTCTTATCGTTCGTTCAGAGTTCGATTCAGCCAACACATCACCCGAACATACACACACACACATACACACACACACACCACAACCAGCTGCTGTAAAACAATTATGCACTCTTCTGCTCCAGGTCAAGGGCTAGTCACGATAGATAGCACTCATCATGCAAAATGCCTCAGCTTGTTTTGTTGCTATGGGGATGACTGACTTTACTGGGAACGGATTCCCCAGGCAGGGGAATTCTCCTGAAGAGAGGGATGCGTTCTGGAAAGATAATGGAAGTGGATATTCATACAAAACACAAAACTGCCAACAGGTTCACCAGTGCTGGGTGGCGAAATATAAAAATCTAAATTATTAACACGATTAACCCAACTTCCGGATACAGAATATGAACAGACATTCACTGAAAGCTTGAACTACATTGAGTTTTAATGGCTGTGTAAAGGCCAGGCAGCACCCTGGCAGCCAGCATGTGGCTGTAGATTAATCTCTCACTTGCAATAAATTACATAATGCCATGATAAACATCACCCTGCCCTGATTGCAACTAAGGAACATATTTAGGAGAGCAAAGCACGGGTCCCTTTTTTGGCATCTTCTGTGTGTTCAGTGTAAAGTCATTAGAATTTTTTTTAAATAACTTTTTTTTAAAATAATTTTTAGAGGTCCATTAATATCTTTTTGATCATGAGCTTTCACTTGATATGCATATTTGACCCCAAAAAGATTAGAAAGGCAATTATTTTAAAAATGTTTTCTTGCAAGAGATTCATTGAAAGAATATGGCACTGTGCATTTGCTGATTTCAAATCACCCTAATAGAGGCAAAAAAATGTGACTTGTGAAGCTTGAGCTTGGAAGTCCACAGTGTTGTTTAAAGAACAGTAAGCGCAGTGTAATAGTGTTCGGTCATTGCATGTTATTTACATTGTAAATAAGCAGGTGGAAAGTATGAATACTGATGGGGCAGTAATGGAATTAATTTACATGAATTAATAACCCAGCCCTATTCACTGGTGCTGTGTATGTCTTGATTCTTGCCCAGGTCATAATGCAGTTTATACAAGTGCAGAATGTAAATGACAGAGCTTCATCAATATACTACAGCCCAACCAACGTGACTTCCACTCCCAAAACTGGTATGTGCTGGGAGGACAGGCCAATAGTAATATTTTCACATAAGCAAGAGCCAAGGGGCAGGAAGTAGAGTATGTACAGAATACAAACACACCCAGTTCTGTGCTGGTCTCTAGTGCTCCTAATACACCACGCATTAATCGCACTGACGGGTGAAGTGAATAACTGTGATTATCTGGTTACAGATGGCTAGCAGGTTTTTAGTCAGTACCTAACTAAAGTGGTTCAGTGAAGGACATTCTGCATGATAATACACCCTCTAACACTACAAAATGCTCACAAATGGTTGGAGGAACATTGGACTGGGCTGAATCTGAACGGACATCTGTGACCAGTTTATGAAGGCCTCACAACTTACGGACCTGAAAGCTAGAAGAAAGAGGATCATGACAAAGACAATGTCAAAAAAAAATAATCGTGTACGTGTTTTCATGTGGCAGCTAAAAAAATGTCCAAGATAATGGAGGAAAGCTGTCAAGGCCTTTCTTAACGCTGATAGAGACACTAAATACATTCTGTTCCTCTTTCCTTTCCTTTTTTTGTTAAAATAAAAACTGGAATATAGTTACTACCTGATTCACCAACCAGGTAACATGCCCGGGCAGAGTCTAACGATAATTTATTGCTTTTGGTCAGAGATTGTGCGTACCTGAACCCCCCATGACTCCAAAGTGTGCTTAATCTGACTCACTGCACAACCAAACTGATGATGTCTGTTTCCAAACATGGTGGTTGACACACTCTGTGATCTGTGGTGTAATGAGCCAGCGGCTCAATGTGGATTTAGATATGAGGAAGTCAGTGGGTTGGAGGGGATGAGAAATAAATGTGGACACTGGCGCCCTCTGGCGACCACAAGGACACATCACACAGGTCAGAAGTGAGGGGCTGGCTGAAGCAAGGAGCAAGAATGAATCACGTGGGTAACCAAGACCAACTCGTTCCTTATGGATTTTCTACATTTACATTTACATTTACAGCATTTACCAGACGCCCTTATGCAGAGTGACTTACAATCAGTAGTTACAGGGACAGTCCCCCCCTGGAGACACTCAGGGTTAAGTGTCTTGCTCAGGGACACAATGGTAGTAAGTGAGATTTGAACCTCTGGATAAGAGCGTCTGATAAATGCCATAAATGTAAATGTCACTGCTTATTTTTTTGTTGTTCTCCATATTGTTTTACAACAGTTTTGTACTAGCTGGTCGTCCTAATACTGAACCTGAATTATATTGCACTGTTGGCTGAAGCATAAATTATATCAATCCTTCTGTGTACGAAGTGTATGAGTGTCTTGGGAATGTTTATATGTACGTGAATATGCATGTGTTCGAGTGCATGTGAGTAAAGATACTATGTGGTTTTATTTGTGTGTTTCACACACCTCAGTGCTCCAGAACAGAGAGCCGGAGTACCCTAATCCCCAACGTTCTGGTCCGTCCCTCTGCCTCCGGCGCAGGCCAGCAGTGAGCGGTGAGAGGGGTTCACTGATGTCCAGCAGAGCCAGCTCCTGCGACAGGTCCGAGTGGCTGACCGAGCGCCGCCGCCACAGCAGCGGCGAGGCGGAGGGGTACATCAGACGAGACGTGGAGCGTCCCCTGACCCCGATCGCCCGTGGGCCCATTACCTGGCCGGCCTTGGCCCTGGGATCCAGCTGTGGGCTAGGTCCTCTCCGCTCGAGCTCCAGAGGATACATGTGGGCCCTGGCCAGGCAAGGGCTGGAAGTGAGGTAGCGAGATGTTGATGGAGGGTACCTGCTGGAGGGCTGGAGCTGAGGTCGGACGCTGTAGCCCAGGGCCTGGTCAAACGGCCCATAGTGGCTCACCAGAGTGGAGCCCGTCGGGTATTTTGAAGTTGAGGACACAGGAGACATGCTGAGGAACTCTGACGACGGAGGAACATGAGAACAAACACAAACTGGCATCGTTCACACAGAACAGCACAAACGCCGAACCCAAACCACACAATTTCCCATTAAAATGGTCCAATGAAGAGCTGGATTATTTGACACGTTTTAAGGTTTTACTCGGTCATGGTGGGTAATTTCTCAGAACGTTGCAGCTCAGTTAATCTCGCTTTACGGCCGATGTCATGTCAGAATGAGAGGGTTTGCACACATTGCCAAGAATTACAGATCGCCAGTAACGTCCCTGCGTAGTCCGCTAAACTTCAAATATCACTTTTGGAAAATAACCCTTTTTTGGGGGCAAAAAAAAAGAACGCAAGCAGCAATGCAGAGGGAAAAGAAACCATTTCATTAATAATATTATAATAATTACGGCAACGGGGAGTGAGAGCATAGCGGAGGAGTGTTACGTAACGAAACTACACCTTGTCGAATCGAATAATAAAAAAAAAAAAAAACCCGACTTACGGTGCTAGCGTGGTGGCCAGTAATCCGGGGAACGGTCACGGCATTTCCCGCAGTGAGCGGCTCCTGTCGCCCGCACCGGCTCGCTCCATCTCGGCGCCGAAAGGTGGCCGTTCCCCGGCGGCGCCGACACCCCTCCGAATTCGGCCCCGGGGGGCGGGGAGGGTGGAAAAGTTCCGCCGCGGAAATCCTGTCGTCCCGCCGGCGCGGGAATATTTAGGATTTCGGTTTTTTTTCTTTTATTATTTTCTTTTATTTATTTATTTATTTATTTTTTACCTCAAGCCGAACGCAAGGAACCGCCCACCAAGCGGTCGCCTTAGCGACGTGCAACACATACGTCATCACGCACTTCACGCAGGTTACGTGCGCGGCCCGTTAGCATTTCTGTTAGAGGGCAGAAAAGACACATGCAGACTTTGCATATTGAATTATTAGAACGTCTGTGTTTATTATGGAATCGCCGTCCCAGTGGAATGGAAGGGATGCTACCAAAAAAAAAAAAAGCAGGAACTTAAAAATCCCAATTTGCTTTAGAAATGGATTCGATGTTAACCAGGTAAACGCACAGGGTGCCGGGCCGCACTCATGACTGTCTTCGTTCCGCGTATGAAAGGTTTGTGTGAAACTCGCAACACGCTCTCTCAGCCAATATTATCGTCACCTACGTCTTCTACTTCAACATCTTGATCATTTTACACCCAACTGAAAATTCCAGCATCCACACGTGGGACCGATATTATTATTAATTACATTAGCCATACGACATATGGCATATGCATGGTTATTTTCGAATATTTAAATATGTTGTACTACAAGATTCAGGTGAATGTTTTATTTGAGCACCTTCCTGCAACATTTAATACTCCGAAATGCGAGTTCTTTGTGTGAATTGAAAGGTGTGTGGAATGTAAAAAAAATAAAATAAAATACAGTACTAGTTAAACAACACGTCAGCATTTCAGTTCTGAGTGTGTTTCACCAACAGTGGCCGACTAGGGAAGAAGTGATTTCAAACAGTTGCACGTTTTAATTTAATTCCTAAGTTGGACATAAATAGAAATCGACCCACAGAATCACAGCTGGCAGGTGAGTTTCGGCACCAAGGACACAAATCATAAAAACCACTATCGCATATGCAAAGACATAAAACTCTCTAGGTTGAGTAGGTTTTGTTTTTTTTTTTTCTTTTTTTTTTTTTTATGTTCATTCGTAAATATACAATTATCCTTGAATTATTCCTTTGCACTCAAACATGTACAATATGGGCCAAAGAGTCTTTTATTTTTTTTTTTTGTGTGTGTGTGTTGATGTGCTGGAGTCTTCAGTCCCATGATGTTTCCTCCTAGCGCGAGTGTCTGGTCTCTGTGGTTCCTCTCGGTGGCAGTGGACAGGTGCAGTAGGCGCTCACCCCCTGCTTTTTGGGATGCTGTAGTGCTTGCCGCCCCTTTTTATGCCCAACTTTGCTTTTCTCGTCCTTTATCAGTTGTAGCCCTTTCATTTCTCATTGTTCAGTAAAAAAAAAAAAAAACGTTTAGGAGAGTTGAATGGAGCCGTGGGGGTGAACTAGGAATAAACAGCTCACACAAAGGACAAGCAGAGAAACGAGAGGCCGCAGGTCACCACTGGAACTGGTAGCTTTGAGGGAAGAGATAACAACAAGGTGCGTATGAAAAAATGGCAGGAGGATGATGGGCCAAAACACTATGACAATATGCCTCGGTCTTATTTGCGTTGTATGTTGTATGTTTTTACATACCCTCACCTCCCTGCAGGTTTCCTGTAGGCTGCATTTGTGTATGTGAGTGGGTGTGTGCGTGTGCGTGACTCACAAAACCCGATTCTTTGGACAGCATTCCAGTATATCTTACCCCGACAGCTCTTCCCATCTCTCTGCAGCATCCCTGTAACGCAGCTGCACACGGCGCCGTTGTGCTGGCTGGTGCAAATCTGCTCACAGCCTCCATTATTTTCTTCACACCAGTCTGCCTCTGAGGTAGACAGATAAGCTAATCAGTGCTGAATGAACACACACACACACACACACACACACACACACACACAGATACGTAGCTGAGATCTAACTTTTGAACATTCTTAGATATTCCATGAGTTCCATGTCTACCAAATTGTGCGGTAGTTGTGATTGTTTGATCTGCTTCATAGTGTCATTGTCCAGTCAGGGTGAATTTGTGCTTCAAGGATACCGCCCTTGTGGGGACAATTTCAGTTGGAGCTGAAGAGCAGGAATGGAGGTGAGAACTGGAAGGGACTAGCTCGACGTTGGTTTTATTGTTGTTCTGTTCTGCCATTTATGTAAACTTATTCATACTCTATTTGAAACATTTTTTATGGTCATTAACTACTTTTTGTTTCTTGTAATAAATTTCATAATCAAAAGGTTTTGAAATTTGGTTCTGGCTGAATTCATAAAATGGTCTGCATATGCTTATCATCAGGATGAAATAGAAAAACAGCATAATACACACAAAGTTTACCTCTGCGTCTGATAGGTCCCACCGACAGTATATGTTCCTTGTGTTCGCCAGGATCTGAGTACATCCTTCTGTTGTGTGGGCAGTTCTGTAATGTCACATTTACAAGTTATTTTTTTTTTTTTTATTAATCCCCCCACACAGACATGCATTTCATAATTCTATAAATATTTAATGTATTCCACAGTTTCAATATGTATATTAAAATACGGCCTGCATGTCCTTACCACTTTGCATGCGTTGGTTTCGGAGTCACAGAGAGTTACGTCACAGTGGAGATGGACTTCATCGTAGTCACCAATGAACTTGAAGACGGTCACATGGAAACGGCATGTAAGGGAGACGCCGTTTTCAGCCATTCCGATGGTGTTATCTTTAATGTTGGGACATCTGAACAGAAACACATGTGGCTCAAGGAAGTCTGTGCTTGTGCATGTCGATAACCGGTCTTTTTGCAGCTATTACTTTTTTTCTAAAAGGAGAAACCGCATACTTTTAGTGACTTTAGTGCAGTGATGGTGTGGCAGAAGCGAGCTGGAGGAACTAATGCTTAACATTAATGTAACTATCACAGTCGAACAAATCAAATATATACACAGAATGAGGCAGGATTATGAGCTTGAAATAACTGTTTGTCTGTATTCTTTGCATATTTTAAAATATATATATATTGCAACGTATACACTGATTATCACTTCAAAGCATTTACGCAAGTCGCTGTTCATGATATAAATACAGTACATATACGTGTGTGTGTTTCACAGTTACCCTCTCTCTATGATGATATAGCGCAGCCTGTCGTTGCTGTAGCGAGATGGCGTAGCCCAGCACATGTTCACAATAAGGATGAGCTGGTGTTCATCAGCCCCTTCCACGAACACACCCACGTAGAGGATGTCCCTTGTGCTCAGAACCACCTCACCCTCGCGGTACGGCTGTCGGTACGAGGCGTTCTTATACAGTGCCATCTTGGTGATGAAGTTCCCCTCTTGAGTGGGCAGGGTGAGGTTAATCACACTATGGAGAAAGAAGGTGACGATGAGTTCTGATAGTTAACTGTAGTAATTATAATAAGAAGAATTTAACAATAGAATATGTATTATAAGGTAACAGTTTATTACTTATTTTTACTTATTACAGTTTATTATGTTTGGCTTTTTACTTTGGTCAAATCTGGGCTTTAGCAACAAATAATAGACCATTTTCTGAGTGAGAAAAATAAATAAATCAAAAATAGAAACAAGTCAGCTCCCTTAATCACGGTTTCTATGGAGATTTCATTTTCAGTTCAAACTGCCTGGAAAAGCTTTGCCTCTCAGACAAGTTTGGCCTTTCTTTTGTTGAGAATAGTACAGTATGAAGGCTGAGATTTTTTTTTTTAATCAAATGACCTTAGCATGGGCTTCAGCACCGTTTCCAACGAGATCTTGATGTCCAGTTCATATGCACAGGAAAACTCCACATTGATGGTCTTGTCTCGTGTTACTACATTCCCGGTGTTGTTCACACTTTCAATCCACACCGTATTTTTGTACATAATATGTGTTCCGTTGGACTGCATAAAAACACACATATACCACAGTCAAAAATGCATGATGGATTAACAAAAAGCACTGTAAGATTAATAGTTTCCTTTTATCCAATTTTTTTCCAGGTATTATTTAGGAAGTGGTCCATTCTTGCCATCCAACACCCAGAAACTGACCACTTATCAGCCAGAAGATGCTTCACACATACCGCCCTTAGCAACAGTTGGGCCTTATACACCCGGAAGGTAATAGTCTGTCCTGCCTACCTGCACGATGGAGCCACAGTGACCCTTTGTGTTGTTGATCCGAAAAGAAATGAAGTCTTCTCCCTCTATCCCCGGGCAGGTGTGGTCATTGACGCGCACGTCCTCCCGCTCAAAGCCCAGCTGAAAGAGCCTGCACTTGGAGATGGAAACCTCCATCTGAGCATGTTTACAGGTCACCTCCGCCTGGATGATATCATCCTCCCCTACATACAGTGCCACAAAGAAGACAGCCGAGAGTTCAGAAGAGGAGAATCCCCTCACTATGTTCAAGCTATGTATTTTTTCCTTATAAAACACACAATTTAAAACGCAGAACTGCCATCTGTGACTACTGTTGTGAAAGCTGGCTTCAGCTCATCACTTCCTGGAGTAATTTTAGCAACGGATCTAAGTTGTCCACTGGTTAGGCTTTGAAATCTTCTAACCGAGATTAGCCGGGCCTGCTGATCTGGGTTTATCTGGGCCTGTCAGTGTATTTTTGTTGGCCAGAGCAGAACTCTTGAGAACTCTCAATAACTCTCTAAGGCAGCGGTTATCTAATTTGTTCTACATGTTCGCTTGCCTAATTAAGCCCCAGTGATCAATTATAGCCTGACTGTGTACAGTATGTAACAGTTTGGAAGCACAACACGGCACTGAGCGCCACTCTCTTGTGTCCAAAATCCTACTAGAGGTGTCGTGCAAGCTCTGGTGCTCACCGATGTCACTGCTGGGCAGCTCAGGGCAGCCACACAGGTCACCGCCGTTCTCCTGCTCACATGTGTTGTTGCTGCAGATCTCTCCTACGCACGGGTCATAGATCCATTCTGCTAAAGGTAGGTCCAGACACTACGTTAGTTGTCTTACAAGATGCCGTCACATACCCATCACACACACTTTGTCAGCTACACCAGCCCTCCCTGCCCCCTTTGCCATAAGTCTGTGTATCAGGTGGTGCCATCTCCTTACAGCAGTTCTCCTGAGTGATCCACTTGGTGGTGAGTGTGCCAAAAGAGCGGCAGGCCTCGGCGTAGGCAGCCATGGAGCCGCACACTTGGGCCTTGCGGTGGTTGTAGCAGCCATCCAGGTAGCAGGATTGGTAAAATGGCCGAGGGTCCAGCAGGCCGTGGCAGGGCTGGAAGAAGCCTTTCATCTGGGTGAGCTTCAGGCAGCTGTCCTCTCCCTGGAGAGCTGCAACTGCAGTATTCTCGCAGGACTGGGCCCGAGTCACATACTGGGTCTCATCACAGCTGGAGAGAGAGAGTTCTCTGTTGCAACATGATTATCTCTGCACCACTTCACCAAAGCATAATGAATTATCTCACAAATGGCCTCAAGAAGTCCCCAAATCATGTCCATCGAGCCCACACCCACCTGTTCTGCATGCCATTGGTTTTCCAGCTCTGGGCCAGTTCCAGAGCACTGACAGCAGGCTTGCCACGGGAGGTGATATAGTCATCGGTGGGGTCACCGTTGAAGTTCCCACACAGGCCACAAACCTTGTTCTGGAGTCTGGGGCCCATGGTAATGCTTAGTGTGTTGAAGCGGTTGTATCGCACCTGAATGTCCTGCACTGTGTCGATAACAAGGAAGCCCTCAGAGGTGGACAGGCGGGTATTGAGACCTGTGACAAAGGGCACTGTGACAGGTGTCCCATTCACCTGAGCAGAACAGGAAGTTCAGATCACTTAATTTATATACTTTAATGCATTCTATACATTTTTACAAAACATAGAGGACACCAAGATCATCTAAGTATTGCAGACATAATCATAAATGAATATCATCATTTATGAATATCTGCATAAAGATATTCTCTTGTATCATGGTATTGTCTGTGATTCCCTACTAGCATATAGCAGTAGGTATGTCTGTAGTAGGTATGACTGGACCTTTTAATTGAATTAAAATTCTAACCTTAACAGTGCTTCCAGAGATGAGGATGTTCTCCTCATTGATGTAGAGGTAGGCATGGGAAATGGTAGTAAGGTTGGGCGTGCTCCACTTATCAAAGTTGGCAATAAGCTGGAACGAAAGCTCAGGCAGCTTGTGGCAGATGGTGGACAAGACGAAGGAGCAGGAGGCAGGAAGACGCAGCGAGGCGCCATCAAAGGTACGGAAAACCCCACCTCCGGACGCCACGCAGTGCTGGTTGCGCCGGGCAAAGCAACCCCGCACACCGTGACGTAAGGCGCACTCTTCCTCTGCCTTACATCGACGTGGGTCACACTGGATCAAATTTCGCCCAATACACTGACATCGCTTTGTACAGTCACTGTTCCAGAACAGCTGTTTTGGCTGCAAGTCAAACCCGAAAGAAAGAATTGGTATTTCCCGTCTCTTTTAATTACGTTACATCATCAGTACATTTGGCGAGCTTTACAGTTCAGTGATGTTGCAAGAAATTTTTTTTTTTTTTTTTTTTTTTTTAAATCTGCCCAGGATCCTGGTACAACAAATCCGTCATTACATTACAGAAATGTTATTTTCAGTAAAAATGGTATTACAAATACTACTAAAATATGAAACATTTTGCTTTGCTTTATTTCATAGTTTTGACAGTTTTGTTTTACATTGTAAGAATAGTAAGAAAGTATTTCATAGATTTCAGTGGGCTAGCTAGCATATTTACTCACCTTTTTTATTACTGCACATCTACATAATTTTACTTCTCTAATGCGGTCTTGCCAAATTTTTTAACCGGGAATTATCACGTTTTGCAGCTCACCTCATAGTATTTGCTATCACTGTAACACCCACAGTTCTGGCTGAGAATGCAGCTCTTGCCATTAAGCACGTAGCCTTGGTCACACTGGCAGCCCTCCACGCAATCCTGGTTACAGTCCCGCTGCCCACGGGCAGGGGCACACTGTGGCTGGCACACCATCATACAGCTGGCGTAATGGCTGTTTGGTGGGCATGTCAGTGCTGCAAAAAACCAAGCACAACAAGAACACAGTTGAACACAGTCTCAGACCGACCCACACGTGAGCCGCTTCCGCGATGGTCTATCTGTCTCACCACAAGTAGTGGAGCGTCTCCAGCCGATAATGGGAACGCCTTGTATCTGGCAGGTGCTGGCGTAGATCTGCAGCCAGTTGCATATGGTCTCTCGTCCCCCCTGATCCAGGCAAGTGTCCTGCAGACAGCTCTGGTAAAAGTATGCTGGTGCTACCTTGCTGTGGCACCGGGCAAAGATGCCACCACGATCCACAATTAGTCCACACAGTCTAACTGCATCAGGCTCCACATACACATACCGCCCATCTGATAGGTGGAAGCGGTTGAATGGGTTCCCACTGTCTGTCTCTATATTGCCTGAAGTGTCAACAACCTGAACAGGGCCGTCTGCACCTATACCTCGCTCTGCAAGTCCACAGCGGGGACAAGCGTCTCCACAGCCCACCTGGCAGAAAGTGTCCCTCTCGGCCCATGTCTTGCCCAACTCACTGATGCTGACAGATGGGCCATACAATGGCATTCCTTGGCACAGCCCACAAGTCGCATTGTAGTGGCTGCGAGGCAGGGAGATCTGGAGGAGGGTGTTCCAGTCAAAGGCCACTTTGAGCCCAAAGTCTGTCTCTAATATAAGCTGTAGGCCGAGGGTGTAGATGTTGACCCTGCTGGGGCCCAGCTTCAGTGGTAGGTACAGACGTTCCTTATTCACCTGTGTGGGAGAGAGGAACCACAACGCGTCACACATTCATCGCCTCGGACTGATTCTAAGAGCCTCTTTCTAAACGGTGTGCTTGTCTGATCTACAGATTTCTTTAGATCTCTGGAGGGCATTGTGAACCCATTCCAAATGCTGCTCAGGTGGGCAATTCTCTGAGCCAAGTCCAGCACGCTAACAGATGCTGATTGAAATATGAGAGCTCGGACACCATTAAAATGGAATGTCCTCCCTCTTTCCTATTTGGAATTCTTGATTAAAAATAACTATGTCACGTTTATGAAACATTACTGGACCAGCACAGGCTTTGTCCAAATATTTTTTAATATCTGAAGTAGTGAAATCCATGGCATGGAGAGAAAGACTGAGAAACGCCAGAGGATTGTAAGAAAACACAATATTTGTGAATTTTGCCTTTATATGTTACTGCTTGCCCTCTGCACTCTTTTACTCACAGTCACTGTATGTTTGTAGCTCCTCGAAACTTCTATCTCATACCCATACACCTCCAGGACAAAGCCCCTGACCCAGATGGCCTGGGTCGTGTCCCGCTCCTCATTCCTTAGTAACAGTTTGAATGTTGGAAGCCCTCTTGTTCGGGTGCTGAAGATGCCTTCTGTCATTTCCACCCAGTCTTCATCGGAGTCATCGTGAACCCCACCACACTCAGTAGTGACCAACCTCAGGGAGCAGCTGCTTTGGAGGTCAAAGGGCATACCCCCGAAAGGCAAAAAATGGCTGTAGCCTGCAACGATGCAAAGGGCCTCGGTGCGCGGCTGGCAGAAGAAGAGACCCTCATCCTCCTGGCAGAACTCCTCAGGATGGCATGGCGCGAGCTGGCAATACACGCTGTTGTCGGTGCCATTGCAGAAGCAGCGCTCCTGACACTCCCAGTCTGTCCAGAAGGTCTCATTGGTAGCCAGCTGCCGACCCATGTACTGGCACCCACAGTCACTCCGTGCCACACACTGACCATCCCTCAGTGCGTAACCTTCTTCACACTGGCAGCCCTCAGAGCAGGGCAGTGGACATGGCTCATCAGGCTCATCAAGGTTCTCACAGGTCAGAGGACAGGCACTCGTACACTCCTCAAAGTGGCTGTTCTCTGGGCAGGGCAGAGCTATCAGTATGAAAAGGAGAGGTGAAAACTGTCAGATAAATGAGGATAAAGGAATGTGAGGAAATATAAGGCATCAAGAGGTTTTCTAATGTCTCTGGGGTGCTAGTAGCCTAGTGGTTAACACACTCGCCAATGAACCAGAAGACCCAAGTTCAAATCCCACTTATTACCATTGTGTCCCTGAGCAAGACACTAAACCCTGAGTTGCTCCAGGGGGGACTGTCCCTGTAACTACTGATTGTAAGTTGCTCTGGATAAGGGCGCCTGATAAATGCTGTAAATGTCTCTCTTCCCACTTTAAGTAGGCATTTATGTTTAATGAATCCAACAATTCATTTCAGTCTGGAAACAAACTAGATTGAAAGATTCATCCATCAACCATTTATTCAATGAACATTGATTCCACTTAAGAACAAAATGGTAATTTGACACTTGAAGATGCTTACGGCAGCCAGTGGCTGTTCTCCAGGCCCCCAGACTGATCTGTGCATCCTGGCAGGCAGAGGCATAGGCTTGAAGAGAGGAGCAGAGGGCTGAGCGATTTCCCTCCCGCACACACATGTTGTACAGGCAGTTTCTGAAGAATGGCGAAGGATTGACGGCTACGTGACAGGCCAGGAAGGAGCTGTTTCCAGGGTCATTGATGTTTCCACACAACCAGGGGCTCTGGTAGAGACGTAGGTCCACACACATGCGATACAGGTCCTCACAGTCGCCATTACATGTCAGGTCGTCAGCGATGGCTCTCCAACCCTCCACAAACAGCTCAGCCGAGTCTGCCTGTCGACCATTAGGCAGCCGGAGGTCATCGTTGGGGTCAGTGTTGAAGAAGCCGCATAAGCCGCAAGTTGCATTATAGAAGAGAGTGGAAAGAGTGACATTGACATGGCCTTGGCGGTTGTAGCGGACTTTCACCAAACCATTCCACTCTACGACGGTGACATTGCCAGGCGCTTTATAGATTATCAACATATCTCCTGGATGTACATAAGGCAGGCCAACTGGTTCACCATTCAGCTATGGAGAGTGCAGAAAAAGTTTATTGCCTGAACTGATATGCTGTGTCACATAATGAAGAAAATTGAACAATAGCTAAGTAAGAAGTAAAAACTTTCATACCTTTGCTGCATCAAAATCAGATCCACCTATTTGAGCTTCAAGGTGACCCACCCGCATCACTACAGGTCGCATCCAAGTCGGTCCTTTATTAACTAGTTTCCTGCCCATTTTTACTTCCACCACAGACACATTGGGCGGCAGAGCACCACACGGCTTCACCAAATAGAAAGAGCTCTCGTCAGGGACGGGGAGGGTGATGCCATCAAAGGTGGCCATGACCTGGGTCTGTGAGAGAAAACATACGCTCTCTCTCCGGGGGTAGCAGCCCAGTAGGCCAACCTCTGCCACACACACTTCACCCTCCTTGCAGGAGTCATTAAAGCAGGACACCTCTCCGGCTGGCCCACACACACATCGCTGGGAGCATTCGCCATGCTCCCCGCTCTCTTCTGCCCAGAATGTGGCGTTGAGGGGGTAGTAGAGTCCGTCCCTCTCACAGCCGCACTGTTCACGCCGAACACAGCGGCTGCCACTCAGAACATACCCGGGGTTGCATTGGCAGCCCTCGGTGCAGGGATGGTTGCAGTATAGGTAGGCGGTTAGGTCTGAGCAGGAGGCAGGGCAGGCACTGGTGCACACCTCATAGCGACTAAACTCTGGACATGTCAAAGCTGTTGGTAAGAGTGATCAGAAGGTTAACCTGTGCTAAAGTTTGTAATTGTGTATGTAATCTATTTTAAGGATCTGATATTTATATGCACTATAGGCCCACATTCTGATTAAAAAAAAACTGTACATTGAAATTTCTATACATATAAGTTTGTAGTCTGTAGTAAATGGCCACAAAAGTATGCTGCAGATATTTTACTGTGATTTCTTGAGAGAACATACCACAGAAAGTGCGTGACCTCCAGGGATGAATGGTGACCCCTAGTGCTTGGCACGCAAGGGCATAAGCCTGTATAGCCTGGCATAGGGTGGTAATGTTGTCACGGTTACTGCACATGTCATAGACACAGCTGTAGACAAAGGCAGTGGGGTCAACGACAGCTCGGCAGTCCCTGAAAGGGCCATCTGTCTTGTTAATGAGGCCACAGTAGTCTGAACGAAAGTAGAAGGCTTCGGTCGCCGGATCGCAAATGCTGCAGTTATGCGTACACCCGTCTGTGCACCTCCAGTCGGTGTCCGCCGCCCGCCAACTTCCTCCTAGTTCTACCACGCTCTCTGCCAGCGATCCATCGGGCAACACAGGGTCATCAGCAGGGTCATCGTTATAGTTACCACACAGCCCACATGTGTTGTTGAAGTAGGGACTGGGCAGCGAGATGGAGGCATAGTGCTGTCCGTCATACGTCACCAGAAGGCCAAAGTCAGTTTCTAGGGCAACTGCCACGCCCGACTGGTATACCCTCACTGCTCCCAACTGGAGGTGGACTGGAAGAGTTCTCACGAGGCCGTCCACCTGAGATCAAGCAAGAGAAACATTTTGAGTAGGAACATTGGACAAACAAGATCTGTTTTCATATTTTCATATTCCTTCGCAGCATCAGTTCGAGCAGAGGATTTATAAATTCACCTGAACAGTTCCCATGCTGCCTTTGGGCAGGTTCACCCGATGGCCATAGACATCAACAGTGACGTCCCTCAACCAGGAGACAGTGGTAGAGCCACGATTCTCATTCTTGGCCTCAACACTGAAGAAAGGGAGCCCTGGTGTTTCCCAGCAAGGCCGGGCCAGGAGGTATGAGCAGGTGCCCTGGAAGTGGTACAGGAACCCATCAAAGGTGTGGTAGTGAGGGTCACCAAACACCACACATGTGCTGGTGCGTGTGGGCTGGCAGTGGTAGGCACCCTCCTGTTGTTCACACGTTTCAAGCTGCCCGCACGGAGCCTCTTGGCAGATGACCTCATTATCCACATCCAGACAGCGACATCGCTGGGAGCACTGCTCTGAGAGCCAAAATACCTCCCCGCGTCGGTAAAAGCGGCCTAAAGCGAGGAAGCCAAGGTGAACTGATGAGCTTTTAAAGAGCTTTTGACAAAGACTGAACAGTGGTGTGCATCACTGCATTTGATTTACCATTGTAGCTGCAACCATTTGCTGGGTCGATCTGCTCAGAGTCTATCCGGAAGAGCCACCTCCCTGGCTGGTTGACGTTAGTGGTTTGTTCAATGTTAACAACATCGTTGGAGCGTGACCCAGGGAGGTTGAAGAAGTGACTAACATCTCCACCATTAAAACCTGACTGAAGGGTACAGCGATGGTCGTGTGAGAGGTCACTTTTTTGTAACATGCTTAGAACTCGGAATGCAACAGGAGAGTCATGTCTAACTTACTTGTGCCGTGGTTCCACCAAGACCAGTCAGTGGGTCCCCCCCACTGGCAGTACCTGTACTCCATGTGATCTCCCCGTAGTTAAACATAGCAAAGAATGCTGCTCCATCTGAGATCAGTATGCACTGAAATGTGTTCACCTGTTTGGGAATAATCAGCTTTTTTTGAGCTAGGTCCTGTGTTTAATTAATCATTTCAATTTAAATGATTAAAAGGTTTTACCGGAGTGGTCTGGCTGCCCCCATAGAAAGTGACTTGATGCCAGGTTGAGATGAAGACCCATGTGGCGGTAAATGTGGGCATGTTCTTGAAGTACTTGCGGACATCCTGGGATGCCCTATCTAGGATGTCTGGCTCTGTGGTTTCACGATAATACACATCCCCACGGATACCGTTGTGCACATCTGCCCAGAGGGGCGCAATGAAGGATCGGCTATCACTGAGAGGGAACGCTTCAGGTGTGAACTGGCTCACCTGGACATTAAAGGAAATCACTCCATTGTTGTTCACCTGCAGAACATTAATGGATGCATGATGGTCATAAATCTTTCATTCAAAGAACAAATAGTTAGATTGAACCAGGAGGCAACACTAAGAACCTCTGACTCTGCTATGTGGTCACATGTAAGGCCATTGAGGACTTACGTAAATGGTGCGGTAAGGAATGGTAAAGAAGACAAATGGGATGAGCAAAGAAATTTCTGGAGAGCTGCCATCATCCATCTTTGGGGTCTCTAAATCCCTATGGGTTGGTCCAAAGGGGTAGAGGATATCCTGAGAAAGAGCTAGGAAGAGAAGAGTGCGACACTGAAGTGCATTGTCATCAGAGCAAAGGGCTACTAGCTGCAAACCAGTCACAATAGTCTGGCCGACTGTCACCTGATACATTGCGAGTAGTCAGTTTTTCCAGATAAAATCACTGAAACGTATGGTAAACGTGAAACAAGACACCAGGGACTCTGTTTGTGACAAATTGGCAGTGGAGGATTTCTCATGTTTGCCTTTTATGAGCTTTTGTTATGTTCCATCCTTATCCTTGCTGATTGCAGTGATAGCTAATGACAGTTGGACTGCAGCAGCCATGCTCTTCCAGTTTGGCTGCATATCAGTGCATAACTGTTGAGTTAAAGGGGCAACGAGGAATTAACTCACATCTTCCAGGAGCAAGGATGCTGAAGAGCTGGAGCAAAGCAAACGAAGTCCCTGCTCGGCCCATCCTAAACATGAAAAGACACCAGTAAGCTTAGTGACCTCAGTATTCAACCTTGCTGGTTGAACCAGTGAACCTTGATCCTCTCCATCACCTTACGTCTAATGAAAGGACTGGTATTTTACTACATTAATAATAATAATAATGAGACTGTTAATGCATTACATAATGAATTAGACAAAACCATATACACCATATATTCCTCCATCTTTCTCAGTGCAATTTTGTATTGTGAAAGGTAGACAATTTAACTGATGATTCGGTCACGTCCATATAAAGGCAAGGGGCAAAAATGAACAACATCATGAACAAGATGCAAAGAGAGGAAAAGAAGACTAGCAAAGCCAGCAGGCCAATGACTCCTAATCTTCCCTGTTGTAAAGAACAGTCTCCCAAGTTTCCCCAGGGGCGCTCTCCCCCTTTCTCCCCAACCATACTAGGCCTGCTGGCCAAGCCCTGAAAAGGTCCCATTATGCTTTTTGGAACAATGTGTGAGGGATCACGTTCTCCATTGCGCCCGTGTGAGTGGACCAGAGAGAGGCTGGACCAGGCCACTTTCTGCCAGGCACCCAAAGGCAGCGTCTCTCTGTGAGACCAGGAGTCCATTACCATGTCTGTTTGTGTGCCATGGCTTGTTGGCTACTGAGACAGGCGTAAACAGAGGTAACTAATGGCTTTAATTGAGCAGCCTCGAATTGCCAGGGTCTTAGCAGTGACCCTTCAGGGTAGGACTCAGAGCCATGCTGGCATCACCAGCTTGTCCCTAATCAGGATGTACAGCCATTCTCATGCTTATTTTCTTCAGCGGCATTTGACAGATACATTTGGGAATTGCCAGAAAACCAAAGATTTA
The DNA here is from genome assembly GCF_900700375.1 of Denticeps clupeoides. NCBI lineage: Eukaryota > Metazoa > Chordata > Actinopteri > Clupeiformes > Denticipitidae > Denticeps > Denticeps clupeoides. Next base: position 22,988,690 of record NC_041712.1, read on the forward strand.
ACAAAATTTAACTTGATTAAACAGGCACGTTAATCTGTCTCCTTATTTCCCTCAGATCATGTTTCAGTCATTTGGGGTTTCCTTTGACCCAGGAGGCAAGAAGAGAAAAGTCTGTTTGTGTGACATAAATTCATTTCTTTAAAGGATTTAAGAATGTGGTTAAATATTGTCAGCATCCCACACGCTGAACACAAAATTAAGTAATTTAATAACTTTTAGAAAACAACCCTGTTGTACACTCAAACACAAAATTAATTAGAGGTCAACAACACTTTCAAATACAGAAGTGAATGTCCTTGACATTATATCATTTCAGGTTTGATTTCATTTCTGTTTTGGGGGGACATCTTTTAAATTCAAAGTTTGTACCCAACCATGGGCATTACGTTCTGTGGGATTCAGCCTTTTTCAGATTACTTAGTTTCTTCTGAGGAACCACTTATAAGATGAAAAGTGACAGTAGCTGATGATAGAGTTCTTTTAGGTTTCTTTTAAGTGCTGATATTGCTGATAGTGAGTCATCATGTAGTCATCACCCATTCATCTGCAGTGAAAGTTACACTCTCAGCCATTCCTTGCACTGGTGCTTGCGTCCAGGGCTGCTTTTATTTCAGACTGTTTCTATTGATCAGCAAGAATAGATCAAAAAGAGTGCAGTGACTCAAGAGAGTGCAGCCCACAGCCTGGTCACCGAAGTCAGTACTTCTCATCCTTCAATGCCAAGCTTGTTAGCTAAATGAAGCACGAGTATCGAATCTGAAGTGTAGCATCCTGTAGTGCCCATGGAAAGTGCAATTACATATTAATACATTTTTTAAAGCCTTGCCATATTTTGCAAGGCTTAATTATGTCATAAAGGAACATACTTTTTTGAATATTTAGTCATTTTATTTAGTAATAATTCATATTGGAGTGAAATTTTTTTCTTTTTCTGTCAATATGGTTTACATTTTAAATGAATCGTTTTGGGAATAGTTTATTTCAGTGCTGAATTTTGACTAATGCAGTGAATGACTAATCAGATTTCAGTGGATATTTGAATGTATGAAGACAAATAACATTCACATGTAATGGAGGTGAATGTATAAAGCTGTGAGAGAGAAAGAGAGATCCACTCACCTGCAGTCAGCACTACGATGATCAGCACCTCACCTGTGGCATCAGTCGTCCACTAGCGCAAAGGTCAGTCCCATCCACCTGGATACCATCCACAGTGTGAAGGGTGAAGGCTGATGGGGCAAGATGGAGGAGAGGGCACACCAAGGGGCTATGCCCACACTCTCTGAGCACCCGAACGCAGGTGTTCTCCACTGATCCAGCTCTACAGGGCTATACCAGCAGAAGCAGGTGCATCAGTGCCCGGCCAGTCCTTAATGATGGCGTCCTCTAGTTATGAGAAGGGATGTCCGGGAAGGTGATCCTGGCATGGGAGTACGGGAGTTGTCTTAGCCCCTGTTAACGCCACACTGGAGGGTACCTCACCAGGAGCGGGTGCTACCTTTGTCACCGGGGATAGTGTTAAAGCTAATCTGAGATCAGCTTTTGGGGAAAGGTGGGGTGGGGGGGGGGGGGCGGAGAGAGGGGTGGAGGTGTTTCTAATGCAGAAGAGAGGGAGAACAGGGAGAGTGAAGGTCCAAGAGGCAGAAAGAACAGTAAGAGGGAGGGGAGGGCTAAAAGTAAAAAGAAAAACAACAACAACACAGAAATATTGTAGCCTTGCTCTTGTCCATGTGTGGTGGCTAAAACTAAGAAACTACCATCAGTGCTCTGTGCGAAAAAACACAAGGCCAGTGGAGTGCAGCCCACATTGGGACATTTATTGACAAAAGAAAACATGGAATGTTGTGGGAAAAAAAAAAACTATACGTTTTTTTCCCCGTTAAAAACTGAGGGATTAGGTTAAAGCATTAACATGAGTCACTTAGGACACTCAGTGTGTGTGTGTGTGTGTGTGTGTGTGTGCATATACACTTTAAACCTCCACCCCATTCTGTGTACCTCCCCTCCAACTCATTAAGCCCGTGGAACACAAGTGCCAGAGCAGCCGCAGTGGGACCTCATTACCATAGATCTTTGGAGAGATTTCTGCGGCGGCAGGGGAAAATCTCAGGTGAATCCATGCCGATGGGGTCTGGGAAGAAGACGGGAGGGAGAAGGAGTCAGACGTGGCTTTGTTGGGACGCGGACAGTCTAGGTAACCAGAGAGCGCTGTGTCGGGGGACAGCGGGAGTGTGAAAGGCCGCAGGACACAAGGCTGTCCCCAGATTCCCAGTGACCACAGCTGAGGCTCTCAGCGGACTGCTCTTTTACACCTTACCGCATAAATGAACAAATCACACCACTCAATCCATGCAGGAACTTGACCAAACATATAAGTAGCATATTCCCTGGCATATTTCTTCACATGAAGCAGAGGGGGGAGCTGGAAGGTAAGAAGTTCCACGTCCTTATTCTGGATCTGAGGGGGGAGCTGGAAGGTAAGAAGTTCCACGTCCTTATTCTGGATCTCCAGACTGCTCTTGTTCCTCACCATGATCTTTAAAGTAAATCTAAACGTATTAATGCTCTTTGTGGTATGTTCATATATCTTATTCATGCATGGGTTGTGTTGAGCATCGCTCATGGCATCAAGGATCTAGGCAAACTGCCATGGAGTAGCCCACTAATGTAGACCTGTCCAATCAGATTCAGGCTGACCCAGTTACCCGAATGTCAACCAAGACAGGGATGGATTGCTGACAACAAGAGGGAAGCGTGGGAAAAGGGTCAAAAGTATCAAAAAGGCCCTCTCATCCACGTATACGCGGGTCCATCAAAGGTGAAGCTCCATGGAGAGATCCTGGAAGGCATCTCAGCTGGGTCATCCAATCCCTTCACTGCCTTTCTCCTCCCTGCCCAGCCCCATACCTGCTGCCCAGCAGTTGGCCTTGCCCTGCCCTGCTCTTCTTACATCTACTCCATAGTGCAGACCCCCTCAGGTAACCCAAACCTCCCCCAGAAAAACCTACCACTTTTAAGGGCACAATGGCTCTCGTTCAGTGCTCTTTGCCCAGGCTCCAGTGCCATGGTGCATGGGGTGGATCAGGCTACGTAATGTCCAGCCAGGTTCTGGGGCATGGAGCAAGGTAAAAAGCTTTCTAGCCCTCACTGACCCTCCTGCAGAGCACTACCAGACAGTCCCGGCTGTCTTGGCTTGATAACCCCCAACTCCTGCCCACTGTACTGAGTCCAAGCCGCCAGCTGGTGAGCAAGTCCAGGCGCCATGAGTTTCCTGACAGCAGTGTAGGTGGGCTGATGGTGCTAATCAGGAATGTATTTGCCATAATCTATGAACCTGTGCCTGTTTTTTGTAACTTCAATTAAATCTGATGATTATTTCAGCCAAGTCATTGGTGTTTGCCTGGCCATTCTGTCACTGGGTCGACTCCAGCTGGACTGCAGCTTGCTTGGGCTCCACCAGGAGGCATCCATCCAAACCTTCAAGCCCAGAGAATGCTTTCAAGTTGGCACTGACATATGTGCAAAAATCTTATTTTCAAAATCTTACTTACTGGGGCAGTGGTGGCCTAGCTGCGAAGTAAGAGAATCCCAAACCGCCATGGGGCCACTAAGGTCACCTTGAGCACTGTCCCCACACACTGCTCCCTGGGCTACTTTCATGGATACCAAGGGTGATGGGTTAAATGCAGAGGACACATTTCATTGTGTGCATCATGTGCTGTGCTATGCTGTGTGTCACAAAGCAAATAATAATCCTTTTCATCTTTTTGAACTCCTCCAAAATACCCAGGTGTGTCTCACTGTATGAATGATTCTGAATTTTTTGTCTTTATTTCAGTCACAATGAGCAAAAATACATAAACATACTTGTTATGGTACAAAAAAACAACACATTTCTCCATTCCTTGAACACAAACAGGTTTTAGCGCACACTGCTGTTCATAGGAGCAGTAATCTCGGGGTTCAGCTCTGAGACAGGACATAAGAACATCAACAGCGACCCAATACAAAAGGCAGAACAGGGACCACATGGGGACACTCAGTGAACACAGTGATTAGACAGTCATGGGACAGTGATAAGACAAAAACAAGACCACATTTGCTTTATCAGATTTTAAAATTTCGACATAAAACATTTACTTTTATATTATATTACAATTTGCAAATGTAATAATTATTTATATATTCTGTATTTCTGATTTGGTTTTTTGCAAAACAAATGTCAATTAAGCTTCTATTGTGATAGTGATGAGACACAGCATAACAATAAGATGAGTAATGTTTTCACCTGACAAGATAATACCCATCAATATCAATATTGCACACACATGCTTTATTTGACATCGGAAGGGGCCTTGATCTCCCAGCTCACACCCCGTGCTAGATAGAGTTGCATGGGCAGCACACTGAAATCAGAGAGTGGGCTGTGCAAGGTAACAGCAATCCCAGGATTAGCCGTTCTATGCTGGGAAGCATGGGGATGTTGGGGGGAGGACTGTCCCTGAAGCTGCTTCTTTGTAAAAGAAATCTGGCTCATAAGGTGAGACATGGTACCACAGGCACATGTTCTCCTGACAATCAGTTAGTTTCTTCTTTTTTTTTTTAAAACAAATACTAAGTCAAATGCCTGTACTGTGGCATCTTGAATAAAACAAAGATCACTGGGATTATTTTACACTGGCCTTACACACGCCGTCATGAGCCAGAGGTCTGGATCAAGCAAACACGGCCAAGTTGCAGCCTGCTGACACCTCTGCTAATGGAGGTGTTGGACTTGTGGGTGTGAAATGCGGTTGAGATAGGCTGCATACGAACTCATCGAGGGAGGTGGGGCTGTAGCCCGTTGGTTGAACCCGCTGTAATCCAAGCAGAGAGGAAGTGACCCTGACAGAGTGGACGGTGTGCAGTTACCTCTGCCGGCTAAGGTTCACTTTCTTTGGCCCTTACTTTTTCTCACACACACACACACACACACACACTCACTCACTATGCACCTCTGTGATTCCTCATGCTGTATTCAAGGCAAAGCTTGAATTCCAGAATACACCTTTAGCCAAAAATGTAAATTTAACATCAAGCGCACTATATTTACTGTACCCCTTGGGATACAGAAGTGCTTAGACACGTCTCCCTTCACAACCTTATGGTACAGTACACGCATATACATGCAAAATCATTAAGAAAGTGACAACTGACACAGACATCAGTGCACTATTTCTCAATCTGACGTTAGACGATCTGTTATTCCTGAGATGCACAGAGAACAGCTCTATAGGGTTTTTCTTCCTGAAAGACTTTCGTCACAATTTCTGCAACCTCTTGGCATTGGCAATGCAAAACACAATCTTGTGTTCATAGACAGGCCACTGTCTACTGAAATTCTGTAATTTAATAAAATATTACTCAACACAAGGCGCCTCATTCAGCAACTGCTTTAGAGCTGGGATGAGTAACAGTCATTTTAGTGTAAAAATGTATAATAATTGCTCCGACCCGAAGAAATCCGAATCCCGAACTGCCAAGGTGCCACTGAGCAAAGTACCGTCCCCACACACTGCTCGCTGTGCGTCTTTCATGGCCGCCCAAAGTTTCCTCAGGGATGGGATGCAGTGAACTAATTTCACTGTGTGCACTGGGTGCTGTGCCGTGGTGTGTCACACATGACAACTTTTGAAAGATATTTTGGCTTTCGAGAACAGCTAGATAGAATTGTGAACACAGCCTAGGGTTCACCTAAACTCACTAGGAACAATGGTAGGATTACTCATTTTAGAAATGCCAGAACCAAATTTATATCTTTTTCAAGAACGAGGGTGGGGTAAATCAAGCAGAAATTGGTGAATGAGGCCCAAGACAATAAAGAGCAAATAAAAGGTTGTGTAAAGAATGTCCATGCCACTGTCAACTTTGCAGCTATGGTGCTTTAAATTACAACTTACCTCACAAGAATCAAGACAACAGGTAATATAAATTGGATAAAACAGTGACACCCTGATGTTCAGTTCACCAAAAATTGTGCCCATAAAAATTGTTTATAAAAAGTCCCAGCGAGGGCTTATGTTTTGTCATTTTGACATTTGTTCACTTTTAGCACTCACAAAAGAAAGCTTGATCAAAACCCAATATTACACCTCACCTTTTGTAGGTCGACAATCCACCACCTTTGGCTCTCTGAGCCAGGAAGAAAACATTGTAAATTACAACCAACCAATATCCTTACAAAAAGACCCCTATTAGGTGACAGCATAGCATCGTCCATGATTTCCTCCACCCCAAGCCACCAGATTCAGGATAAGCAGGTTCTTTGGGCACAGATTTCTACATCACTGACTCTTAGGCATAACCAAAATCTCATCTCCATCCCTCATGCTGTAGGAGTGCAGCGCCCGGGCACCATACTTCAGTTCCTGGGGGGCGAGGGCATAGCCAAGCTGCTGGTCAATGTAGAAGACCCGCATCCTGTTGGGTGGTAGCTGCACTACCGGCCTCAGTTGTTTCTTCAGCTCGGCCACAGTCTGTTCCAGCCTGAGGGTCAGCTGCTCCACCTGCTCGCCATAACGCATGTTCACGAGGACACTGCACTGAGGGCGAAGGTCAATTTCAGCCAACGGGGCAAGGCGCCCATATCGGGACACCAGGCTGTGGTACCTGAGGAACACAAGAGACCACAAGACATTTACTTAAAGTCTTAAACCGACTGCAACTGTCAAAAGTACCTGTTTCTTTCAAATTCAAATTCATATTTTATTTGTCACATACATAGTCGTACACAATATGATGTGCAGTGAAATGCTTTAGCTACTGCTATTGACTACAGTATTGCAAATATTGCAAGTAAACAATTACACTTTTATGTCTTTAACATAAAACATAAAATAGGTGTAACAGGTAGGGTGAAGGTGTGAAAAAAGTGAAAAGTAAAAAAAGTTGTAAAAAAAGATTGCGTTAGATTGCATTAGACCGCACCGCACTCAAAATGCATGTTAAAATTAATTTGGGCAAATAAAAATGGAAATGTACAGGTCAGTTTTGCTGGTGACAAATGAAGAATTCACACATTGGCTGTGTATATACTTTTGAAAGCATGGTGTCATTTACCTGCTACGGTCTGCCTGACATACGCAGGCTGCATGTCCAGGTAACGACTTCCTAATGAGGTATCAATAATCCAGATTGACCAGTGATATGCCCAGTAATTCCCATTCGTAATTAAAAGATGAGCACAGCAGAATGCACACAAGAAGTAGAGTCCAAAGAACGCTCTTTGGATTGCACTTTTTAAAAATAGTTTTATATTGCATTCTGAGAAAAGTTTTTACTTTCTGTTATTGGAATTCTAACTATTACAATGCTAAACAGTTAAATTATTATATGACAATTATATTAGTAAAATATTATTTTAATACTAATTCTAAATCATATATATATTATAATTCTAAATATTATATTACAACCCCCAAAATAGCTGTAATAGATGGATTAACTGCAGTGACATGAGAAAGTGAAACAAATTAATTTTATAGTTCTAATACATTTCAAAAAGCCCAAATGGATAGTTTGCATAGATATTACTCTACAAATATCTTCCTTTTTGGTGAAGGTTTTTTTTGTGTAGACTGTGGTCACGATGTTGTACCAGAGCTTCCAGAGCTCATTTCAGATGGCTAATCACTCAAAAAGTGTATAATTTGTTTCGCCGCCATTAAATTTGTCGTTTTCTTCTGTGTTCCATCTTCATTTACTCCAAACCGTTCACATTTTTTCATCTGTGGAAAAGTTTGGGGAAGAGCCGGCAGACCATTCAGAGCTTTGTTTGTACATTTTTAGCCCAGGGCCCTACAGTGGTGCAGGCATCCTGCCAAAGAGGACGCATCACTCTCCAGATTGCACACAAATTTGTGTTGCAGTAGCTCCTCGACACTCGACCTCTGCGCTGGGTCTTTATTTATTGTGACCTCCAGGAAACTGTGAAGTGGCCCCCACCACTTCCTTTCCTTCCTAAGCATTGGAGGTTCGCTGGTGCCCATCCAGTGCCTAGTAGCTGACTGTTTGCTGCCAGAAAAGACAGGACATCTGCCCTCTGCCAAAAGATGAGAATGATGCCCAGGGACCATCAGGGTCTTACACATTTTTACAAAAGAATTTCCCTGACTTTTCCATGACTTTTCAATGACTCTAAAGCACATTTTCAAACGCTATCTAAATTTTTGTGCAAATGTGACAAACAAAAGTCAAATGAAAATGGTTAAATTTAACTTAAGACAACCCTTAAAGGCTTAACTTAAACAACAGTGATTTGTTCCCCAAGTTTGTGCAAGCCAGAGCCCGAGTAAAATAGGGCCCAATCAGGTTCGGGCATAGATCATCAGCTGTAATTGACATGACTTTTAAAAGGAGACACGCGGCTGCGGGGGTGATGGAATATGGCGGCAACACATGCAGCACCATGTGACGTGGTTCACTATGTAAGACTAGGTAATATGTCCCAGCCACCCTAGTGCGTTCTCTTCTGACCAATTCTCACCTAGCCAGCATCATCATATTTCCTGGTTTGATACCCTTGTGGAAACAACCTTTGTCATGGATACGATGCAGAGCTTGTATAGATCGCCACCTTCACAAGACTCCGTGACTGTGCACAGATGCCTAGTGGGTAACACGCTCGCCTTGGCCCAGGTTCAAATCCCACTTATTACCATTGTGTCCCTAAGCAAGACACTTAACCCTGAGTGTCTGCAGGGGGGCTGTCCCTGTCACTACTGAGTGTAAGTCAATCTGGAAATGTAAATAGTATGTCTTAATAAGCCTGGTAATGTAATTGTGGTCTAGCCTCTGTAGAACAGTGGTTTCTACCATGGTTGATTTAGGTTGCACTGTTGCACTGTTGAACTTTTACGACGACAAACTGACCCGCTTGACGATCCTTGGCTTCATAAACCTTGGCAAACCCTCCCTTCCCAATGCACAATATGTCATATAGTTGCCATTTCCACTTCTTCTCAGGTCAATTGGTTCATGTTTTGGTCCAGAGCCTTGGCTCTACTAGCTTGCTGGACCTCACATCGCTTTTCAACGATCTGTCTTGTCTCATCCAGCTCTGTCTGCAGCTAAACGTAGTAATTCGATGAGCCATTATCATCTAGCATCATCTTCAATGAAACCAAATCCTGATGAAGCATCTTAATGTCAGACGGGCTCTTGTCCTAACACATTACTCGCATGATCAACAAGTTCAACTGTAACTGAACTCCTTCAGAAACCTGCCTAGATACTCACAAGCTGAATATGATAAAATCAATCTCCTCCAAGCCTGTGACTGGCACATTTTTAATGCTGTGTATTGTGTAATGTAATATAAATAATATAATGTGCAAGAGGTAAATATGTAGTGTAATGTTGAGCGAAGTGAGAATGTGCAATCTGAGAGTGAGGACAGACAGATCTGACATCGGATCTGACATATGTAATGTTGAGTATAATCTAAGACATGATGCCACTGTACACTCAGAACTGAGGAACAATACACAGGAACGCCATGCACAGCCAAAGCAAACACGCAGACAGATTAACAGATTATTACGATGTGCTATATCTTGTACAGAACCTCTGAAATAGCTTTAGAGTGAGTTTAATATAAAACAAATAATAGAAAAGGGCCTTCGGGAATGAGAGTTAGAATGGGAGAGTACCTTGAAGAAGTAATCCTGAATAAGTCTGCTTATTGGCGAGCATGACTAATAGTTTGTAAAGGGTTGTGTGTGTGTGTGTGTGTGTGTGTGTGTGTGTGTGTGTGTGCGCAAAGCAGCACAACGAGTCCCTTTGCCGTGAGAAAGCTCTCACCCCCACCCCCCACCCCCACAGGGGGATTGCGGCAGAGATAAGACCCAGGAACGATTAAATAAAATCTGGAAGAAAGACTTTGCTTTGAGAGCTACTGTAACAGCTGAGCCAATCAAAGCAATTTCCCCTTGCCTGCCCAAAAAGTCTCCCCACAAAGCGAGCCCCTTGCCTGGGTTTGTGCCTAAAGCTCACTGGCCTGCCATGGGAATTCAGCCTGTACAAAGTGCCATTCTGTCTCAGAATGGCACTGTTTCACTCAAAGCTCTCATTTAGTGCGCTTAGCACTCTTAAACGCGGCTAAATCACACTAGCGGTGATAACGTGGGTGCCCTGGATTCCTCGCCCAGTCATTAGTTCTATCTAGGATGACACTAGACAAAAGCAGCGGCTGTATTTCGCCCACAATCTCACTGGACAGGAAATCTATAGAATTATTCCAGCGAAACCATATACCATGGCTGCGATATGCAGCGGCTCAATGCTTACAGATAAACATTCATGAATAAGCATTACACGGACATCTTATTTTAAAAGAATTAGGTCCATAGCTCTGTTAATACTATTTAATAAACAATTAATGCACTCCATAATGCTAATCTAAGGATATAGAAAATCGGAAAAAGGTCAGCATGTGTAAAGAATGCTAAATCTCGGATTTAAATGGCCTCTGTTGGCCACATCATACTGTCTAGAGTTGCATGATCTTATCTACTTGGTTACCGGCATGAATAATGACATGCTCAAAGGTTTCAGCCGCGATTATTTTTCAGCCCCTTCTGCCCCAATCCCAACCCTGGATCTCTACACTCTTTCCAAACACTCATCGTTGGGTCTATGGTTACTCAAAGGCCGTCAGAGGCCTTCTCCCTCTTTCTCATATCTCTCCAAATCTCCTCCTCTCGTCCCACTCGCCTACATCTTTCAGCCCCAGCTCTGCCTCCCAGCTTGTAGCCGCGAACCCGCCGGCCGGGGCTCAGTTACTCAAAGGCCATCACAGTTCGGGAGTTCGCTCTCCCCTTCTTCTCCCTCTGCCCAGGGTTTTCCCTTCTCTCTTTCTTGGCCTTTCCAGTCCGCCCCATCTCTCTGTTTCCCCGCTGTTCCACGGGGGAAGAACAGCAGGGAAACTGGATGCAGCTTGGCCACTTTTCACCCGACTTTCCGTTTTCATTCTCCTCATTCTTGCACGTTCTGCCCCACACCCTTCTTGCTGGGTTTGGCCTAAGATTGTCACAGGTCGCTTCCTTTGTGTGGGACAAGGTTTTGTTTCCTCAAAGACAGCCAAGAATCAAGCGATTACCTCGTCCAGCACTGTCCCTCGCCCCTACCCATCCGCTGAAATCGTCCCTTCGGCAAACCGTGGCCAGACTCTGATGTAGGAGCGATTAAGGTTTCTCAAAGGGAGTCTCCCTTTTCTCACTTTCTCTCGTGCTACGGCCAAGGTTAGTGTTACTCAAAGGCTCTGAGGTGTCCCCGGCTTGTGTCAGATCTCCGTCCTCTCAACGGCAGTGACCAGCTCTGATCTCAGTCTGCGGACGGGTCACTACAGGGTCACGTTCTTTCCTGATACTTTTTTTTTTTTTTTTAAACATGTCAACTTTCCAAACCTCCAAACCTGTTTGCTTTTCACAGCCTCTCATCCTAAGAATGAATCAACCTTGAGGGGAAGATTGAGTCATAGGACACCCTGCATTTCTCCCAAATCACTGTGGAAACCCCGCCAGTCGCCTCTCATCAGAACGTCCGTGATCACATGGCCACATGGACAGCAGTGGACCAGCTACAATTACACACAGAGGACTGTTCTTTAATCCCTTTAAAGGACAACTTAACAACAACAAGAAAAAGAACGAGGCAAGAAATGGGGTAATGGGGCGCTACTTTAAAAAAAAAAAAAATCTGACACCTCAATCCCCATACAACTACAGATGGAGAGGGGGAAATACAAAAAAAATTAATAAAATTAAAAAAACTTCAAGCTGCCACCTTGCGTATCAGTTTTCTGATCTAAGTATGCCGAAACAAAGGTGTCTTTGAGCATGGAGAGACTGGCCACATTGTCTCTCAAAGGTTAGCTTCTCCAGCAGGAGAGTCCACTGCGGCCATTCCCGCAACGCTCTCCCCCGCACTCTCCCCAAGTTAAGTGGAATGTGGTGGGCGAAAAGGTGTGGGTGACCTGCTTCCCGGCATCGCCTCCAGATCCCACTACACCTCCCCAACCATTTCAACTGTGAGGTCTGGAATAGAAAGAATGGGTTGAGGGGAGAGAAAGAGGGAACAGGCACCGCCCCAACACCCCTAAATCAAATTCGAGTTGCAAAAGGCAAGGAATCCCCAGAAGTGACAAAACGATTTTAACTCGGGGATCCTCAAAGCGGGGATTGCTCTTACTGATCTGAGATCAGGCATTTCTGTGTTATGCTGACTGGATTTTTACCATGGGACCGACTGGGAATGGTGAAAGAGGCGCTTTAAGTGTTGTGATGCCTGTACAGGTGCCACAAAACAAAAAAATTATTGTGTTTAGTTCACAAGCTGTGAAGCGGCCGCTAAGGCCAGCGGAGGCCTAGCGGGTAAGGAGGGTGGTAGTAGCCTAGTGGGTAACACACTCGCCTATGAACCAGAAGACCCGGGTTCGAATCCCCCTTACTACCATTGTGTCCCTGAGCAAGACACTTAACCCTAAGTTGCTCCAGGGAGACTGTCCCTGTAACTACTGGTTGTAAGTTGCTCTGGATAAGGGCGTCTGATAAATGCTGTAAATGTAAATGTAAATGTAAGGAAGCAGGCTCATAACCGAAGGGTTGCGGGTTTAAATCCTGAACTGTCAAGGTTCCACTGAGTCAGCTCTAGTCTGAGGAACACAGCAGCATATTTAAGGAGTTGAGCTGGTGTGCAAATCTCAGTCCAATCGAGCATTAAAAACAAATCTGATCCACAAATATATTATCTTGGTACTTCTAGGACTTACAGGATCTGCTTTTGGCAGCTTGGTGGCAGATACCACGTGGTACCTGGTTTCTTTCAGGCCGTGCCTCCATGCATCAGGGCTACTTTTGCAGCCTATTACATGGTGGTGTTAATGTTATGTCTTATTGGTGTATGTGAGGTGTGTGTGTGCGCGGGTGTGCGTTATCACCTCTGTGGAAGCTCGTCCTCGGGGCTGTCCTGATAATATCGTACGAAGAATCGCTCGGCGTCTTCCCTCTCCCCGTCTGTCACCACACTGCCGTTCAGGACGGCGACAGCTGGAAGCCTGCAGCGCAGAGATAACCAGGGAGTGACAGTGTTCCGAGCAGCATCACACTTAACTAGAATACATGCTTCTAATCGGAACTAGACACAACTAGAGTGCTGCCTCACGATATAAACACAGACCGATGCTCTATGACCTATTCCTCAGTTGTCATTTGTCATGACATTTAGTCACAACCAATCAGTCCTTTAATGACACAACATTTTACATATGCGAACATGGTGGGTCAAAATAAATGCAAAATATGCCGATACTAGCCTAGCCAGTTAGTGCCTGATCAACACACTTGACCTTACGCTGCTCTAGGGAGACTAAAATGATCAATCTCCTGATAAAAAGCAGCAAATTACTATGAATTACAACCGATCACAGCTAGTTTCATAAGACCCTGACGTATGTGAGTTACTGACCAGCGCATATTAGAAAATAGGACTTTTTAATGGTAATGTCTAATGTAAATTTCAGGAAACGCACAGTATGTAAAAATGAAGTGATTGTCATTGGGAAACACGGCACAGCAAATGGAGACACAACAAAATGTGTCCTCTGCATTTAACCATCACCCTTGGTAAAAAGTGAAGTGAAAAGTGAAAGTGAAGTGATTGTCTTTGTGAAACACTGCAGCACAGCACACGGTGCCACAACGAAATGTGTCCTCTGCACTTAACGCGTCACCCTTGGTGAGCAATGGGCAGCCATGACAGGTGCCTGGGGAGCAGTGTGTGGGGACGGAGACGGATCAGGATTCGAACTGGCAACTTTCTGATTACGGGGCCGCTTCCTTAACCGCTAGGCCACCACTGCCCCAGTGGTCTTGTGATGTTTTAGGGTACTGGCTATTTTTGCCTAATGATTCAAAATACAACTATTTACTGATATCTATCTGATCCTACTTCCACCTTCTCGTGCTCCACTCACCGTGCCACAATGAGGCTGCGACGCTCTGTGGTGGTGTAGGGCTGCAGCAGAGGAATGCCCATCAACCGCACCTCCCGCAGCTGAGGAAACATGTTGAGCTTCTCAATGTCTTCCCAGCCACTCAGTCCTTCACCAAACACACACACGCACGGCATCATTATGCAGACCATGTACATTTTTTCTACACTGCTTTTTTTTGTAAAAAAAAATGTAAATACACAAAAATCATAATCATCTTTCTAAAATGGAAAAAAATATAATTCTGCAAAAAGTTATTCCCTACATATATGTCTTTTGCAGCTTTTACTGTTCTGTCCAGTTGATCTCAAACCAGCTCAGCAAGCTCATGACCCAGTCAAACCACTTTTTGTCATTTCAGACGTGGCATCTCCAACTGAATCCGCTGACACCGCTTTACCGGTTACTTGGTTACTTTTGTACACCTCAACTGCTGAAGTCTCAGTAAAATAAAAACCCTAAGAGAAAAATGTGTGAAACCTGTGACAGGAAGTGTATATCATATATATTTTTATACAGCATAATTTTTATTTAACATTTAACATATGTCTGTCAAAATGAATCCAGTCGTTATGGTGATTAATTTTTAAATGATTCATGTGTTAAAAGATGTTAAAGGTCCCCTGATATGAAAATTTCATTTATTCAGATGATTTAACAGTAATACAAGTTCCTCTAGCCTGTCTGTGGTCCTGCAGTGGCTAGAAATGGCGATAGGTGTAAAGAGTGCTTTGGATTCTGCTTCACCGTTCAGAGAACGGTAGCTCAGATGGTCGAATGTGGAATTTGTCCCCTTATGACGCCATAAGGGCAAAGGTTACACGACTTCCTGTCTGCGCCAAACATTGTGGTTGGTGAATGGTGTTGATTATGTAATTTCTGACATTGGTGGCAGCGGTGGCCTAGCGGTTAAGGAAGCGGCCCCCTAATCAGAAGGTTGTCGGTTCGAATCCCGATCCGCCAAGGTGCCACTGAGGTGCCACTGAGCAAAGCACCGTCCCCACACACTGCTCCCCGGGCGCCTGTCATGGCTGCCCACCGCTCACCAAGGGTGATGGTTAAACGCAGACGACACATTTTGTTGTGTGACCGTGTGCAGTGCTGCAGTGTTTCACAATGACAATCACTTCACTTTCACATTCTATAGGGCGCTCTCCTCCTCGTCCCCCCTCTCTCCTCCTTATTAGCATTTAAAGCTACACACACCCAAATGGCACGTCCTTGGGAACCTGGGGAATTCTGCACCAAGACTGATTTTCAGAAAGAGACTTCAGATACAGTATTAGGGGACCCCTAAGACCAATATACAAATTTCCTATCAAGGGACCTTTAACAATGTGCTTAACCCTCAATAAACACCACACACAACAAGTGAATAATGAATGAGCCCTGTTCGTGTACCCGAGTTGTGAAGGTTGATGCTTTTCAGGTTGGGAAACAGGCGGCATAGCGAGTCCTGTGGCTCCAGGATTGAGTTCAGACTGTTGTTGGCCAGGATGAGGGACCGCAGGCCCGAGTACATCATGCCCAGCTTGCGCACCTCGCTCCAGTCTTGCAGCTGGTTGTCAGTGATGTGCAGCAGCCGCAGGGACGGGCAGGGGACAGGGGACAGGGCCACAGAATCATACTCATTCAGAGATAAGAAGAGCTCCTGCAGCCTGGGCCGGACACATGTAAAGCACACGCCAGCGGTGGGTGTTACAGACTAAAAGCACATCCTGGTGTCCCGTATCAATGATAAAGAGAGAATGTCCGGGTCCTTACTCAGGGATTTCCCGCGTGATCGTGTGCACCACGTCCCAGGACACGCGCGTGTTGTTGAGGACCAGACGGCGGAGCCCTGAAAAGGCTTCGGCTGCAGACGGCTCAAGGTTAGACCCAGACAGAGGGTTCATGCTCAGGTTGAGAAAGTCGAGGTTTGGAATGTTTGCCAATATCTTGCTGACCTGAAATAAGTAACTGACAATAATCAATATGGCGTGGGTTTTTCCACTTAAGTCTTGGCGTTTGTTTGTTTTTTTTCTTCAATTTTTCAAAAGGCAACTCACTTGGCAACAACACTGCCAACCCACCTCAGACCACTCACGCAACTGGTTGTGGGAAAGGTCCAGCTCCACCACGTGGGCACAAAAGGTGGCGACCTCCGACTCGTCCCCGGCTTCGGTGATGCCACAGCCTTCCAGCACTAGCACACTGGGCAGGTTCAGGCGGTCTGACGAATAAAAGGACACTTGGGTTTTCCGTCAACAGCACCAAGCACGTATACAGAAGCAAGGCCGGCGGTTACCTTTGACAGGTGAGCTCTGTGGGCTTGACAGGATCACCACACCCTTGCCAGGCCCTCGGCAGTAGGGGAAGTTGTCTGGGCTGTATTTGTCACTGATCACCTCGACCAAGGTGCGTCCACCTGTCTCCTCTGACACCTCCATTGCGTCTCCCCAGTATTTTGGCTAACAAGAGCAGTGGAGTAAAGTTTTTTTTTTTACATGCAGGTCAAATTTTTTTTTTCTTACAAAAGAGACCATACAACTAGACTGCAGTTTAATACAGCCGCCAGTGACGACACTAAACATATTTAAAAAACCATCGACATTAACATAGTTAAATATTTGCACAGCCTTTGGACGGAACACACGACTCAAGGTGCAAAGGGACTGTGGAAAAAAAGGTGAAGTTGCACACTGATCATAGAATGACTGGAAAAACTTCCATTTCAGATTAAACAACAACTCACAGATTAATTGCTTGATGCCAGATATCCAGGATAGGAGAAGCGCAACACAACCAATCTTTGGCTCAGCATGGAAGGGAGCCCATCTGGATCCCAACTTTGGCACCAGGCAGTGACATCACAGGACATAGAATGTTCACCAGCTGTTGAGAAAAGGCTTGTAGTGGTGAGGAGAGATGCTGACAAAGTGAGATAAAGAACAAAAGTGAGATTTATATATGTGTTAATTCATTTTTATGATCTATAATTAGATAAATATTGCTATTTTGTAAATAATGTATGAGAACATTTTTGCATTAGATATGTTATCATTTGAATGGTGCACGATACAGCAAAACTGAGTCTTGTAGCCATACGTAGGCTTCTGTGGCTTACAACAGCGCAGCTTCTTATAAAAAGTATTTCACAAAATGGATAACCTCGTTTCTATTTTAGAGCATTTATCTAGAGTGACTTACAATCAGTAGGGACAGTCCCCCTGGGGACAGTGTCTTGCTCAGGGACATAATGGTAGTAAGTGGGGTTTGAACCTGTGATTTTACCCACTAGGCTACTACAAACCTCCCCTACAAACTTCAAAACATTTACTTTCTGGTTATACATGCGGCAAAGTGGCCCTGAACACATCGCAAAGATTTGAGATTGATTTACACAAAACATTTGTCCGATCAAATGTATTTCTTACTTATTTATTTTCACATGCACATGTGTAACATATCACGCCTAAAACCGCCTGCATGACCAGTAAATGTTGGCAGTGTTCAGTCTGAGGCCGGTGCTTTAAAAGATCAGCATACCCTTGGGTAATGCACATACGTTGCGCGATCACGGTCACATTTTGGTCGCGTCTGTAATGTTTGTCAGCGTAAGTGTGGTTAGGGTTAGGCTTAGGGCTATCAGTTTGCTCTACTGGTATGCTATTCTGACAAAGTATGCTGATCTGTCAGAACACCCGCTCTGAATCTAGCCGTGCACGTGCAAAATATCAAATACTCAGTTGACTGAAACTTCAATAGAATAATTCGAGTCTGGATGCGACTAAGACTAATAAAGACTAAAACAACAGCTGGATGCAAAGACTAGACTAAAACAACTATACGACCAATAATATATAAGTGGCTTTACAAAAGTAGCCATGACCTCTGCTACTATGCTAGCATTTTTATAAAAATGTATTGGCATGCCTGCGAATATACTATGCAACAGAAACCGCCATGAACAGAAGACAGACGACTTAATCGTCCACAGATTAGGCCTTAAAGCCTGTAACAGAGCTGAGGTTAACAGGTTAACACTCTGACCAACCATTTAATGGTAACCTTTTCATTGATTTTATAGCCTCATCAGCATGCAGTGGTCCTATTTAATAATCATTTGGTTAGATTGATGTGAACAAACTAACGCGGCTTCTGGTAAATAATTCCATTCTAACAGGTTTCTAAATGGTTCTGGGGTGCCGTCTCATAAATGGTAGGGGCTATATATAGTCTATAAATATATAGTATAGTCTATAAGTAGAGGATTGAGGAGAGAATTTTATTTTTGAGACGTTGACTTAACATTTTATTATTAATATTTTAAAACGGTCCTGCATAGGGGGAATCTTCATGGCCCCCCTAACAAAGGCTTAGTAATTGTTATTACTGCACGCGTCCTGAATCATCTTACTATGTCTTACCCATGAGATGGGGGGTTAGGACCACATGTCACCTGGGGGTAGGGGTGGGGGGCAGCTGCGCAGCGACAGGTCGCGGAATTTAAAACTCGCTGCCATGACAACCGGATTGTTACGAACTCGGGTGGGGGCGGGGTTTGGGGTTGGGGGGGGGGGGTCAAGATTATAAAAATATAATCCGGCACAACCACCGTGTTGCACGAACATGAACCATATTTCCCCTTTTTTGTTATTATCGATGAAAAACGATGACAGTCAGTGCGGCAAAAGATCAGGAGGAAAACACACACAAACACGCGGCTATATTTACTACAGCAATTATTTTTAACCGCAGGGTTATTTTGCGACCGAGGAAATGTCATGGAAATGCAACGAAACTCGTTAAAATTCGTGCTTCGTGCGGATTAAAAGTGACGACATATGT
Source organism: Denticeps clupeoides (assembly GCF_900700375.1). NCBI lineage: Eukaryota > Metazoa > Chordata > Actinopteri > Clupeiformes > Denticipitidae > Denticeps > Denticeps clupeoides. Next base: position 23,007,549 of record NC_041712.1, read on the forward strand.
TTAAAAAGCACCGTACTGTACTGCAGGCTGCGTTACAGTAGGGCATTAGGGGGCAGGCGGCTAAAAATAACTCAATAACGCTTGACATTTTCCAACGTCTCGTCGTGCGACGTTTCCGAAGCAGGCGCAGAACGTCGTGTAAAAAAAACGAACAAATAAGATTACCACGTTCACCTTACCGTTAACTCCGGTCACCGCGAATGTTTGTTATTGTTGAGTTCAGTTGACTTGTCTTACGTCGACCTCATCCCGGAAATGACGTCACTGGCGAGTTTCAATTCAAAAAGTGGCTGCGAAACAGCGCGCTGTCGGCAGCCGCCGGACTCGTTGCAGGTTGAGCGTGACACGCGTTTCGTGTCGCCTTCGAACAGCGGACACCTGGAAGGACAGGGCCCGCTGGAACCCAGGAACGAGGGACCAGCGCGGCTTTCAACGTCTTCGGGTTACAGCGGCGATGGTTTTCAACGCGCGCACAGCGCCCTCTGCTGGTGACATCGTCAAACCAGGGGACACAGTCAGTGCAAGAGCAACATTTAAACAAGGTTACATACTGACATAAAGCGCAGACGTGCAACATTAACAAACCGGGCTAAATACAGTCCAAACAGGGGACACAGGCAGTGCAAGAGCAACATTTAAACAAGGTTACATACTGACATAAAGCGCAGACGTGCAACATTAACAAACCGGGCTAAATACAGTCCAAACAGGGGACACAATCAGTGCAAGAGCAACATTTAAACAAGGTTACATACTGACATAAAGCGCAGACGTGCAACATTAACAAACCGGGCTAAATACAGTCCAAACAGGGGACACAGTCAGTGCAAGAGCAACATTTAAACAAGGTTACATACTGACATAAAGCGCAGACGTGCAACATTAACAAACCGGGCTAAATACAGTCCAAACAGGGGACACAGGCAGTGCAAGAGTAACATTTAAACAAGGTTACATACTGACATAAAGCGCAGACGTGCAACATTAACAAACCGGGCTAAATACAGTCCAAACAGGGGACACAGGCAGTGCAAGAGCAACATTTAAACAAGGTTACATACTGACATAAAGCGCAGACGTGCAACATTAACAAACCGGGCTAAATACAGTCCAAACAGGGGACACAATCAGTGCAAGAGCAACATTTAAACAAGGTTACATACTGACATAAAGCGCAGACGTGCAACATTAACAAACCGGGCTAAATACAGTCCAAACAGGGGACACAGGCAGTGCAAGAGTAACATTTAAACAAGGTTACATACTGACATAAAGCGCAGACGTGCAACATTAACAAACCGGGCTAAATACAGTCCAAACAGGGGACACAGGCAGTGCAAGAGCAACATTTAAACAAGGTTACATACTGACATAAAGCGCAGACGTGCAACATTAACAAACCGGGCTAAATACAGTCCAAACAGGGGACACAATCAGTGCAAGAGCAACATTTAAACAAGGTTACATACTGACATAAAGCGCAGACGTGCAACATTAACAAACCGGGCTAAATACAGTCCAAACAGGGGACACAGGCAGTGCAAGAGTAACATTTAAACAAGGTTACATACTGACATAAAGCGTAGACGTGCAACATTAACAAACCGGGCTAAATACAGTCCAAACAGGGGACACAGTCAGTGCAAGAGCAACATTTAAACAAGGTTACATACTGACATAAAGCGCAGACGTGCAACATTAACAAACCGGGCTAAATACAGTCCAAACAGGGGACACAGTCAGTGCAAGAGCAACATTTAAACAAGGTTACATACTGACATAAAGCGTAGACGTGCAACATTAACAAACCGGGCTAAATACAGTCCAAACAGGGGACACAGGCAGTGCAAGAGCAACATTTAAACAAGGTTACATACTGACATAAAGCGCAGACGTGCAACATTAACAAACCGGGCTAAATACAGTCCAAACAGGGGACACAGTCAGTGCAAGAGCAACATTTAAACAAGGTTACATACTGACATAAAGCGCAGACGTGCAACATTAACAAACCGGGCTAAATACAGTCCAAACAGGGGACACAGTCAGTGCAAGAGCAACATTTAAACAAGGTTACATACTGACATAAAGCGCAGACGTGCAACATTAACAAACCGGGTTAAATACAGTCCAAACAGGGGACACAGGCAGTGCAAGAGTAACATCTAATAAAAAACACATAGACAAGAATGAAACAGACAGCGCTAAACTAGTGAAATGAGTACTTCTGTGCACTTTACTGAGGACTTTACTGATCCTTGTGCTTTTCATTCTGCAGAAAAATGTTGCATGGTTTGAATTTCTTTTTGTACCATGCCAGGGTGTTTGTGTACATTATCAGGATATAGGCCTATGTTAATGTGGCCGTTAACCTCCGTCAACAAAACCAAACCGCCCACATGACCGTCCAGGGCTTGTTGAGAGCCACAGGGTGCAGTCTTGTGGTCTGGATCACTTCCCTCACATATATATGGTTATATGGGTTGCTTATAAATGAGGTAGTGCAACCTGCTGTCCAAATTGCTCTGCTGATTTCAGACCTCTAGGCTTCAACACGTCTAAAATTCCATGGGGATCAAGACGTTTGTTGTTGTTGTTGTTGTGAAGAGCACCCAAACATGGCTGTTATGGAGTTGCCCTGCACCCTGGATTTATTTATGACAATAAATGGGATGGAATTCGTGAATGGATTGTTGAATCACCCTGGGAGGAGATTTCTTTTTTCCCTTTTAAGGCCCCTTCACATTCCTTACCACCTTGCCCTCAAACCAAAACATGTCATAGCCTTTCTAAAAGACAAAAACACGCAACTAAATTAGTGGTTAATAAATCCTGAGAGCAGTGCGTTTTTTTCCCTTTAACAATAGTTCTGCAATGAAACAGAATAAGGTCTTGTCTAGGCAAAGATGAGCAGCTCTTGTTACATGCATAGTATGCAGAGCATACTTCAATTATACAAGGGAACAAAATCAATGTATTCTCAAAGGAATGCTGTATTTTAAAAGTACAGTACTGTGCAAAGGTTTTAAGCAAAAATGTCTAAATTTCTAAATTTCTAAAAAACACACAAATAATCCTGATTGAAAAGTAAATGATGGTGGTATACAGAGATGTTCTAGAAGAACTGGTCTCTCCCAACTGGTCTCTCCTGCAAGCAAAAGTCTACAGATGGAGAACAATATTGTACTGCTGCTCAGGAGTCTCTTTCTCTCCACACATTATGTCAGTATTTCATGCAGCAAACGAAATAATGGTAAATCAGTTTGTATTCATAAAGCACTTTAACACAACGCAGTTGACCAGTTTTATCTGCACACAGATAAAAGAAAAGAGATAGGTAGCGAATAAAACAATAAAATAGTAAATTATTATTATTAATAATGACCACAATAAAACTGTAAAACCAACATCGTGAATAAAATTGCATGCAGTACTATTACACAGTACAGTCCACTGAGAGAATATATGAGGACGCATTTGTCCCCATCATTCCCAACATTTATTTTATTGATAATTGTAAAATCTCTGTAGCGGCTTGCCGTAGACCGTCATGATTTGCAACGCACATTTAAAGACGCAGGGGATCTTTTTTTTTCCGTCGTGGAGCCCGGCGCTCTGGACCGGTGAGGACATTGTGCTGCCAACGGTTCGTGCCTTCGGACCGCGGAAAGGTGAGTTTTTGTCAACGTGCACGCCACGTTGTTCTGCATTTTCTACTGGACCGTCCGCTGCCTGCAGTGTCTGGCACGGCCACGTAACCAGGGCCCCGGTGAGGATGCTCTGCTGTCTCCCGCACCATTGCTCGGCGTCCTTGAAAGGCATGGATCATGTTTTTTTTTTTTGCTTAGATCGAGATTATTTGGGCTTGACTGCATTGCTTTTTTTTGCCTGCGCGTTAAATATGAGTAAAGGGTTGAAACTACGCAGCACTTGTGTATTTGTTCTGTTTAGAAAATGCCCTTATGTGTAGTGCCATTGCGATAGGCCTCTTCAATAAACACCGTGGAGGGCTCTGTACGTTCCATACTTTCTTATTTCTATTATTTTTTGTTTGTTTGTTTGTTTATGACCAGAATTCAAAATCCGAGTTATTTTAAAGAAACACACGCGTATATACAGCCGATTAATTGACAGTGAAACACACGTCTGTGTAGATAACGGAATAATCCTGCGGTGTCGTTGTGCAGCAGGCCGGAAGGGGGCACTCGTCCGCGCATGCGCCATGGATCCGACGCGGACTGCCAGCCTCCTTTTAGGTGAGAGGAGAAGTTCCACGGGGCAGGACCATATTGAATTGATAAGCAGGGATAAAATTATGCAGCTGCACATTTAGCCAAATGAATTTTAATAGCTTGTGTAAGGTGTGACTATTGTGTGAGCCAGAAGCAACAAGGCAGGAGAGGAAGCTTACAGAGAACTGTGCATTTTGTTTATTCCAGTGCTGGTCACTGGTGTGGCAGGGTTCTGGTACACGCCGCAGGGACCGCAGATCTACTCATGCCTTACCTACATTGAGAAGAACCTGAGGGTGGACTGTGAATTCCCCATCACCAACGAGATCCCGGGGCCCTTCTGCGAATTTAAGCAGGACGGGCGAATTATCGGGACCACATACCCCAACACTCCTTCCTTTCTCATACCGACGCTGGAGTTCAGGCGGCGTGCCAACGTCTCGCTGGTCTCCCCGAGCATTTGCCGGCTAACCTGGGCGCCCATGGCAGACGAGAGGTCCTACACATACACCTGCCGGGTGTACCAGGGCAGCACCTGGAAGGAGAACAGCATGGCGTTTCACCAAAGTGAGTAGAACATGCATCACCGCCAGTTCGTACACAGTTAACCATTGTCGATTGGAGCGTGTAAGTGACATGCATTCATTTTCTTCTCCAGGAAATGTGCTTGTCTGCTCTGCTGTGAGCTGGATTTTCCACGCCGCACCATGGCTCCTCGGAATGATTGGAATATCTCTTCCTGTGTGCTTGGGGTCGCTGTCTGCATGACAGCGCTCCGCCATGTCTGTCTTCCTCTTTCATAATCCATTGTACAATACGTCTCCTCAGATTATTTATAACGTAAAACAAAATTGCACTTAGCATATGCTCACCAACATGTAAAGGTGTATCTGGTGCTCAGTTTTAACTGCTTTCTAAAATAACATTCTGCTGTCTTAACCCAAACACAATTCATTCTCGGTGACCTGCAAGACTTTTTCATTTCTGGTCACTCCTCAGTTTCAGTGCTGTAGCATATTTCCACAGTGATAGTATCTGATTCATGTGCATATGCATTTTTTGTGATACAAAACATTGAAAAGGAATTTGGGATGAATTGTTCCATGTAACTCGGCAAAGAATAACGTGACTGAATAGAAAAGGGAGAGGATGCCACATTGCATGCAATCATTTTAATGCTTGACCTTGTGGCTGTACAGCATCAGTATTGTCTCTCATTGTCTTCTTGTACATGCCTATTATATTTACTTATTTATTTGCATAATAGGTCTTCACTTAAGATTTAAGAACATGATTCAGCAATTATGCCAAGAAATCCTTCCAAGGTCTTTTCCAGTGTTTATGAAATGCAATATCAATTTATTTTTACACAGACTATGTTTAATATCGTCTTCAGGATTTCTTTACTGTAAGAATTGCTGTGTCACTTCAAGCTAATAATAAGCTATTCACATATTTGCAAAGTGTAATGGTTGACTGCACTAATGCATTTTTGTAATATTTTCTTCTTATCGAAACATCTGGAACCCGGGTTGAAACATGCCAATGGCCAATTAAGACTAAATGATTTTGATATCATAATTTGTGGCATAATTGCTTGATCAGTTTTTCTTGCTTATGTTCTAGGCCTGGAAACCATCTGCAATAAGGACTGCTGCTTTTTTAATTTGGGGATTGTGTCTGTTAAGTCTTGATTACTGATGATGGGTGGAAATACCAGAGGCAGCGTCACATTTTTAAAATATATCTGAAGCACTGCACAGAATTAATCTATGGCCATGCCCACTGTAGCACTGCACACTGAAGTGAGCAATAGATTTCCTATGGAAGCCACAAAAGGGTCACTTAAAAGTTTTATATTGCTGCTTGACTCGTTTCCAAAGTCTTCCAGCACTTTCGCTGCATTGCTTGGCTTGCACTTTAAACGGTTGTAGTGCATGGCTTCCGTGCCTTTACCTAGGCTTCTTTTTGCCAGATTATTCATATCTACTGCCATCATTGGTATGATTTGTGCATAATAGCTGTATACATGCACACAGAAAGACACTTCAGAATTGAATCTGGCTCCGTCTGTCTGTCATTTTCATTCAAGGGTCAATGTGATAACATGCAGTAGGTGGTAATAAAGGTACTATGGCTGAACACTGATGTCCTGTTGTCTTTGTCAATGTTTCCAAATTTCACTGTGTGCACTGTGTGCTGTGCTGCTGTGTATCACATGTGACAATCACTTCACTTCACTTGAGCTTCCCCTTTCATTAAGGCCGTATTCTTGTGTCCAGGGTTTGTCCAGACACCAGGCTGTCCATGTTGACATGTGACCAATGGAGATAAGTGAGCAGGGAAACTTAAATTTAGCAGAAACACAGTTACTACCACAACAAAACACTGCAGGATTTGCATTACATTTATGACTTTTGTCCCGATTCATTTTATGAAACCTTTGCAATTCCTACCAAGAGACCACAACAATGCATGAAAGTAGCGCAATGTTGTCAGTCTCTCGAACATCAGTTGATGTGATTGGCTGTAAACACTGGAGACATTTGTGAATGAAGCACCATCAGGGAAATTGCAATAAATCTGAGGGTGTTCACAAATATATCAGAACGTAATCAGAAGGTTGCCGGTTCGAATCCCCACACACTGCTCCCCCGGGCGCCTGTCATGGCTGCCCACTGCTCACCAAGGGTGATGGTTAAAAGCAGAGGACAAATTTTGTTGTGTCACCATGTGCTGTGCTGCAGTGTTTGGCGACGATGACAGTCAGCTTGTGAATAAATGTAACAGCACTGACGTTTGTGCATCACAATCAGTCAAGAAATGCATTAGTGAACGGTGTATTTGTCTCCATATTTTTCCTAACAAGAATGTTACTGCAGATATGCAAATATCTGAAATGGAAACGGGAAAAAAAAAACAAAAAAACGATGAAGAGGATATGCGAAACATTAACTTTTTTTGACCAGGAGGAAGCCGCCCGCCGTATAGTGGGCGTGTCCGCCCCCGCCGCGCCACGCCCCGCCCCGCCCCGCCGCGCGCGCACCGTCCCATCAATTAGAACGGCGCCGTCCAGCACGCGCTAACGGACCTCGCCGCCGCCGCCGCCGCCGCCGCCGCCGCGCTCGGGATAAACGGATCCGAGGTAAGACCGACCCCCGCGTCAAATTATGCCAAAAAAAGCCGCCAGCGCGCCGGCGCCTCTCGGCCACAGGCGCGCAAAAGAGGCGAGAGGATGGATTTATTTTTTTCTGCATTTTAAAAGCTGCGTCACCGTGTTGGGGACCGTCTGCAGCAGTTTAATTGTGCAATTGAACAATAGGGAAAAAAAAATTAAAAAATGGAAAACCAGAGACAGATCTTGTTGGCAGCGGATTTCCACGTCTACCGACTCACATTCCAGGGAATCCAGGTCCTGTTCAGTCAGGAATTTGTACCTGCACAGTCTTGACTCGATCATAATCTTCCCAGCTGCTATAAAAATGGAAGGGGGGGGGGGGTATTCTGGTTATTTCTTAAAATTAGCCAGATTTGTTTAATGCACGGCCATAATTCACATAATTTAAAACATCTGCAGTCAAATAATAACTTTTTCTTTTTTTTTTGCCTGCGACTATATTTGAAGAGCCATCTGGACCCCGCCCGTTCGATGGAGCCGCCGTGGGGTTCCGTAATTCCGTATTCCCACTGTTCGGTGTCTATTTCCTCACCGTCTCTTTTCTTTTTTTCCCCCCTCCGGCTGTGAAGGTGTGAAGATGTTCCTCATCGTTGCTTCCCTTTGCCTACTGAGTAAGGTTGCTGAAGTACTACATTCACACAGATTAAACCAAATATAAAATTAGATTAGACTGCACTTGAATGTGTCTTCGTAATAAAAGTTCCACGCTGATGTTACGAGACTGACCCTACACCGCTCCACAGGCCTGTCCACTGGCCAGCAAGTGGACCTGACCTCCTGCATCACGAAGGAGAACAACCTGAGGATGGTGTGCACGTTTGCCCCTGACACGCCGGCCCCGCAGTGCAAGTACGTGCAAGCAAACCGGACCGTGGCCAGCACCAACTCCACCGACGCCCAGGACCCCAAGTACAAGAACCGCGCCAACGTCACCGTCAGCGGCGGCGCGTGCCTGCTCACGCTGACCGGCCTGCCGGACGTCACCCAGCAGTTCACCTGCATCATCAGAGCAACGCAGAGGGCGGAGACAACGGCCACCGTGGACAAGAGTGAGCTCCGGCCGGCCGCACGAACGCGCAGACAATTCCGCCCACGGGCCTAATTTCTCTCGTTCTTTTCCCGTGTGTGTGTGTGTGTGTGTGTGTGTGTGTGTGTGTCCGCAGATGCACTCGGGACGTGCTCGTCGGCCGCCATCCTGCAGAGCAGCGCAGCACCGCTCCTCATCCTCATCCTCGCCTCGTTCCTACCTGGACCCCACTGAGCGAGCGTTTCAGGCCTTGTGCCTTCGTGCAGAGATTATCTGACGCATGACGTGTGTGGCCGTGGTCTCTGTTATATCGGCCTTCTATTCTGCCCCGTTGTGTTCATTTGACATGCCAGCGCTATGCAATTTGACCATCCTTTTCTGACCAGGACTGAAATAAAAAAACGTCCAAAACCAAACACTCTCTGCGTCTGTGATATTAAAATCACTCATTTGGTGTTGTAGTAGTAGGGTGGTAGTAGCCTAGTGGGTAACACACTCACCTATAAACCAGAAGACCCAGGTTCAAACCCCACTTACTACCATTGTGTCCCCGAGCAAGACACTTTACCCTGAGTGTCTCCCGGGGGGGACTGTCCCTGTAACTACTGACAGTAAGTCGCTCTGGATAAGGGCGTCTGGTAAATGCTGTAAATGTAATTTATGACGTCAAAATGTGTGTCTGTGTGGTAAAATGCCGAGTGCGCGGCGCCCCCTGGCGCCCAGGCGGGGCGCTGCCTCGGGCCCGTCGCGGCATAAAGACGTCAGAAATTGTTTATCTGCCCTGGATCCGAGCGGACGCTGCAGCGGGGATGAGTTTCGGCGCTTTCCCGGTAATTTGCACGCTTCCAGCGGGCGTTTGGGGGGGCCGCCGGCGGCGCTCGGCCGTCTTTGAACGTCGCCCGTTCGAAATGAACCCTTTTGCGGCGCCGGGCGCGAATCTCCCATTGTCCCGGGCGTCGCGTCGCAGCGGCGCCTGCTCGCGTCCGTGGAGGTTCGCGGGCAGAGCGTTTTATTATTATTATTATTATTATTATTATTATTCGTCCCGTTTTAAACGACGTGCGGTGAAATGTCGCGACCGGCGGAAACGCGGCCGTGTGCGCGTCGTCGGACGGCGTCGCGCCGCCTCGCCCTCCTGCTCGGACCGTCCCGACTTCTCGCCCTCTTCCTTTCCACCTCGGCACGGGAATTATTCTGCGATTGATCCCGCCAACTCGGGCGGCGGACCGCAACACCGGCACGTCAAAAATAAAAGAAGAAGGATGCGGCGCCGTTTATCGATACGGCGATATATCGCCATCCCTCGCCCACGATACGTTACTGATGCATTATGGGTACACTGGTGTCGCGTTGCTTCCTGTATCGATACCCTTATCCAGAGCGACTTACAATCAGTAGTTACAGGGACAGTCCCCCCCTGGAGACACTCAGGGTTAAGTGTCTTGCTCAGGGACACGATGGTAGTAAGTGGGGTTCGAACCTGGGTCTCCTGGTTCATAGGCGAGTGTGTTACACACCAGGCTACTGCTAGTAATACATTATTATCCTGGTTATTCAGGCGGTGCATGACCCAAACACCCGGCGTTCTTCATAACTTCATAATAAGGTCTACAGGACATGCTATAATGTGTACGTTTGGCTTTTTTTTAAAAAAAAAAAAAGTTGAAATGGTCCCTTTTCTTCTGAAATTACACTGATATTGAGTATCTCCGAATCGGCAGGATAATAAAGCTGATGTCGTAAATCTGTCTTTTTTTTTTTTTTCAATGAGTGAATGTTATAACTGAAGGTCGGGTGCGAGTAACTGCGCTGAGGTGAAACTAAGCAGAGTCTGTTTTTTAGTCTCTGTGCCCGAGGTCACAGCCGTGGGGCCTGATTTGTTTTTTTTGTTTTGTTTTGTTTTTTTACTTTTCTGTTTTTTAGGTGCTTGATGAAATAGATTTTCTGGGGTTTTAAAGGCCAGAGAAGCCCTTTTAAGGTCAAAAGCGCGCTGGTGGAAATGAAAGGGTGAGATTACCATTGTGTCTCTTTTTAAGTAATACCCTCTGGGCCACTTTTCGCATGCACTTCAAGCAATGGGATAAAATCAGACTATACTTTAGATACCTCAAAACACTGCTGGTTTCACGTGCACTACCTCTCTGAATCTTAAAAGCTAGATGCAATAATTATTATTGATTGCTAAAGCGGATCTGTTTTGGGTTATAAACATGTCCAAATGGATTAAATTAGTTTAATAAGTGGCCTAAAGCAACAAAAAAAATATTGTGCAGTCATATGTGTGTTGTATTTTTTAATGCATTATTTGAATTCCACAGGCAGCAGAAAAGTCCAGACTCTAGAGGGGATGTTTCAGTAATGGAAGAAGGTTTGTGCTCTGTGTTTTTTTGTCATTTCTACTTTAATTCTCTTGCATTCAGCCTCTTGCAGGGATCAGGTAGTTTCTGTGCTTCCGGAACATGCTTTCCTAGTTTCGTGTTTAGTGTGGATTTCCCCTGGCATAAACTGGTCGAGCTGGCTGAGCTGGTTCAACCCTGAGTGTGTGTTTTGCTCGAAGGTGCTGTAGCCACAGCTGATGACCCATCAGCCATCACAACCATCCAATCCGCAGCCACATTCTCCACAGACCAGCCGATCAAGTATCTCTTTAAAACAGAAGGGACTGGTGGCCAGGTAAGAGCGGCGTTAGTAGTATCAATGGCATCTTCCACCTGCACGTTAGTGGATATACACTTATGTCTGTTTGACATAAACATAGATCATTCATTTATCATCTAAAAAAGCCAAAACAATAATAATAATAATTAGTATGTTGCTGCAGGTGACGTACCGTGTGATTCACGTCACCGATGGGCAGGTTGATGGTCAGCCGGATGGAGCGGCAGCTGTTGGTGTGGTCACCGGCTTTCCCAACGCAACGCATGCCGTAACACCAGCTGTTACACAGGTTACAATATTTACACGCACACCGAAACTAAGTAATGAGGCCATGAATAAAGCATTTTACTTAACAAGAACTACATGATCATAATAAAAAGACTTTGTATTGTCATTACGCAGTTGCCTTGGCAACAAAATTAGGTAAAAGACGCACTTTTAAATCGCACTGTTTTTATATACATTTATTAATTTAAAAAGCAATTAATTTTTACTATATTTTAATGGAAAATAAAGACAAACAAACAACACATTAAATACTCTGCTCAAAAAAATAAAAATAAGACATCTTAGATCTGAATAAACGAAATATTCTTATTAAATACTTTTTGCAGTTGAAAGTGCTGACAAAAAAATCACCAAAAAATTATTGATTGAAATGAAATTTATCATCCCATGGTGGTCTGGATTTGGAGTCACACTCAAGCGTTTTACTACTTTTTACTACATTTCGTTGCCCTGTACTTGTACATGTGTAATGACAATAAAGTTGAATCTAATCTAAAAATCTAAAAATTTAAGTGGAAAAACACACTACAAGCTAGGGGTGTTGAAATTAACTGTATAATTAATCCTGATATTGTGCGATATTGCCCCAATGCAGTGCAGAAAATAATTGATTATATCATAATGACATTGTTGGGTGATTTGTGGAAATTGTTGAACTTTGACCACTGTGGCGCAGAGAAAGGAGGCTCATCGGGAAGGTGGGGTTTCCTTCACTCTCTCTGCATAAGGACCGGGTGAAGTAATGTCCTTAACGTCCTGAAGTCTCCCTAGGGATCTCCTCCCATACCTGGAGGAGAACCACCTGGCGTTGGTGGATGGAGTAATACATGAGGTCTAGCATTATGTTGCATTAGGAGGAACCCAGGGCCAACCGCACCAGCATATGGTCTCACAAGGGGTCTGAGGAGCTCATCTCCGTACCTAATGGCAGTCAGGCTACCTCTGGTGAGCACATGGAGGGCTGTGTGGCCCCACCAAATAAAACGACCCACTGCCAAAACTGGTCATGCTGGAGGATGTTGCAGGCCACGGTCTCTCTAGATTCTGTCACGCCTGTCACATGTGCTCAGTGTGAACCTGCTTTCATCTGCGAAGACCACAGGGCACCAGTGGATTTGGCCAGCACATCTCCTGATGGTCCTGGTAGCACCTCCATGTTCTGGACACTATTCTGACAGACACAGCAAACTTTCTTGCCACAGCTCACATTGATGTGCCATCCTGGATGAGCCGCACCACCTGAGCCACATGTATGGGTTGTAGACTCAGTCTCAGGCTAGCACCAGAGTGAAAGCACCGCCAGCATTCAAAAGTGACCAAAACATCAGCCAGAAAGTGGTCTGTGGTCCCCACCTGCAAAACCACGCCTTTATTGGGGACATCTTGCTAATTGCCTGTAATTTCCACCTGTTGTCTATTCCATTTGCACAACAGCATGTGAAATTAATTGTCAATTAAATTATTAATTAAATGGATTAATCCATCAATAAATATACACACGTAAATTATTTAACAAAGTGATCATATATATATATATATATATATATATATATATATATATATATATATATATATATATGTGTGTGTGTATATATATATGTATATGTATATATACACATTTTATAATTAAAATACTTTATTTGCTGAGGTTGGTCATATGAATAAAAAATAAAAACATTGCTAATTTGGCAAAAATAACTAAATGCTAAGAGTTCTACTTAAAGTATAATTCCTTATATCTGTAACATGCAGCTGTATTCAAACATATTTAAATGCTTTTATTAAATAAATCTCTTAAATTCTCTTTTTAGACTGTGTTTGCACAGTCTGAGAGTTTGGAAGCCGAGGGCTCGGAGACGCACTACTATTACCCAGCGACCATTGCAGACACCCCACCCGCTACCATGGTAACCAACGTCCAAGCCCCCGATTCGATACTCACTCAGACTACGCCTACAGGTGAACACGTGTGCAGCCGCTCTGTTCCACTCATGGGACGCCGAAGTGTTGTGCCTTGTCTGACCTTTGGCCTTCTTTCCTCAGGTCAGCTGTATGTAATGATGTCTCCCCAGGATGTTCTGGGCACCGCCAGTCAGAGGTACGCCTTTTCCCAACATCTGGCAAGTTTTGTGTGTGTGTGTGTGTGTGGCCTAAAAATATGCAAGTAATTGGAAATGAACATTTGTAGTGAAATAGCACTTGTTGACTCTGATAATGAAAAGTGCCAAGTTCAGTTTCATCATCAGATGTCCCAGTGTAACAGTGATGCCAGTTTCAAAGTTTCTCATTTCCGACCCTCAGTAAGACAGAATCTCCCCGGACGTCAAGGGATGACAAGAGACGAGCACAGCATAACGAAGGTACGTGAGTGGGCATCTAGCACCCAGCGCCCTCTTTCATACCCCGTCATACCTGGTTACCCGCTTTCCTCTGCAGTGGAACGGCGCCGTAGGGACAAGATCAACAACTGGATAGTTCAGCTGTCAAAAACCATTCCCGACTGCAACATGGACACGACCAAGAATGGACAGGCGAGTTCACGCAGCCGCTGACCGGCGTGCCGTCTTGCGTCTCCGCTTTGCCTTACCTGTTCCGTCCGTCTCTGCGTACAGAGTAAAGGTGGCATTCTGTCCAAGGCCTGCGACTACATCCAGGAGCTGGTGCAGAGTAACGGCAGGCTGGCGGATGAGCTGGAAACCTTGGAGAGGCTGAGGATGGACAACCAGCTTCTCAGACAGGAGGTACAGCAGATCTCTGTGGGTTCACCTCAGGGCTCCGTTTTTTTTGGTCGACTACCGGCACGTAATTACCCTGTTTACACCGCGTTATCTGCCGGTACACGCCTGAACGCTTGCTCACGTTACCTTTTCAACGTTTCGTTTCTTGTTTTCGTCTCTTCGCCCAGGCGGAGGAGTGGAAGTCTAAGAACCAGATGCTGAGAAGTCAAATGCGACAGCACGGCATCGTAGCCGCCAGCACAGAGCCGCAGTGACGGCAGGTCAAAGGGTGGCAGAAGGTCTACTCTGAACTGCACTATATTTGTAACCCCTACCCGCCCCCCCTTTCTTGTAGTGTTACCACCCAAAAAGCCCCAGTCATCAATTCCCCGGTCTTCTGAATCGTAACGAGCACTACGCATCTGTGTTTGTTTAGATTGTTTTGCATCACCACCCATGGACACCGAGTTCATTTAAAAGACGTGTAGTAGGTGAAGTCGAAAGACCGATAAAGCGTCGACTGTGGAACGCTACATCCTGCGATGTGGATTCCGGTTGTCACACTATGACCGGAAGTCACGAGAAGATGAACATTTTTTTTTTTTTTTTTTTCGCCAATTCGATTTGCTTTCCTTTCTGCGTAATTTAAAGGTATCACGGCTAGTCAGTTCACATCGAGATACAGTACAATTCATTACGCTGTCAAATTACAAAATGTATAATTTTGTCATCGATGCACTGCTGGCTGTTATTTGACAATTTAATAAACCATCAAGTTGTACACACAATATATTTTTTACAGGCTCATTGTATGAGGACTTGGCATGGAATGGTGTGTGGATTAGTAAAACTGTTACGAAATGTGAAATAATGCATATGCCAAACGTTAAATGTGTGAAGATAGAATAACGTTATTTCCTTTTGTTGATGCTCCCCCCCCCCCCCCCCCCCCCCCTCTATAACTCATTTGGAATTGGAAATATAGTCTGCAATTTATATTAAATGTTGAAAATTGAATTGTTAATGTGTTTTTTTTGTTGTTGTTTAAATGTATTAACGATGTGAAAACACTAGATTCCTTGTGATTAATTGTTTAAGTCGCACAGCTGCCATAATACCAAGAACACGCGTTTTAAACCAAGTCCGTATCTAATCACGATATACAGATCATACAGTTTCAGAATGGACAGAGTTGCGTCGCCCAGCATCCACGCAGCGGGGGGGCACTGGTGGCCTAGCGGGTGAGGGGGCGGACTCGTAATTGGGAGGTTGCCGGTTCAAGTCCCGAAACACCGTGGTGCCACTGAGCAAAGCCCCGTCCCATTTACGTTTACAGCATTTATCAGAAGCCCTTATCCAGAGCGATTTACAAATTCTTAGTAGTTACAGGGACAGTACCCCCCTGGAGACAATGCTCAGGGACACAATGAAGTGGGATTTGAACCTGGGTCTTCTAGTTCATAGGGAAGTGTGTTACCCACTAGGCTACTACCACCCTAAAACAGATGTGCTATTTACTGTATGGTAACATATTATATTTTTACATTTTCATTAACTTTATTCAGAGGGACTTACAATCAGTAGTGACCAGGAGAGTCCCCCCCCCTGAAGACTCGGGGTTAAGTGTCTTACTCAGGGACACAATGCTATAGGTGGGATTTGAACCTGTGTCTTCTGGTTCACAGGCGAGTGTGTTACACACTAGCCTACTACCTAGTGGGTAACATACTCGCATTCGTGGCAGATGGTTAAATGACAATCACTTCACTTTCAGTTTGTTCATTCTACGTCTGAATTGGAAATACTTCCGATAGGTTTGAGATGAACAACTGCAAACCTTTCCAACCTTCGCATTCATCATAGTGGGTAACACACTCACCTATGAACCTTCCCAAATTGCCCCACACCGCCCCTCTGCTACGCTTCCTCCACTGGCTCCCATCCACTGGTTCATCTAGACTCTTCTCCGTCTTGGCCCCTCGGTGGTGGAATGAACTTCCCCTCGAGGTCAGAACAGCTCAGTCACTGAGCACCTTCACACGGCAGCTCAAGACCTTCCTCTTTAGAGAATATTTAGATTAACTTGTAACCTTCTTATTGTGTAACTTGTGTACAGAATCTACAACAAGAGTGAATAAAAAGATTGTATTCATAGTTGAGGGTCCTAGTGAACTGGAATTGATCTCTTCATCGATGGTAACATGAAAGCACGTTGTAAGTCGCTCTAAGGACGTCTGCCAAATGCTTTAAATGTAAATGTAAATGAACCCCACTTACTACCATCGTGTCCCTGAGCAGGACACTTAACCCTGAGTGTCTCCAGGGGGGGACTGTCCCTGTACCTACTGACTGTAAGTCGCGTCGGGTGAATGCTGTACATGTAAATGCGTTTCGCTTCGGCTCCCGCGGGGCGAAACTCGTCGTGACGTCACGCCGCACGGGCGTCAGGTTCCGCCGCGGCTTCACCTGCCCTCAGTCCAGGTGTGGCGCCGTCCGGAGACGCTGCTCGGCGCGGCCGCTTCTGCGCGTTAAACGCCCGGTAGCGACACACAGGGCGCAGTTCGCGGCGGGGAAATCCCGAGTTTCGCTCCAAATCGATATTTCCGACGGATCTGTGCTCGCTGAAGCGGGAAAGGACGAGCAGAAGAATGTCGGCCGACATGTTTGTTGCAGGCCTTGCGGTTTGTCTGTTGTTCGCAACAGGTAAGGTTACCTTCACTCTTATTCTTCACATAGGATTTCTTTTTGTTATTACGTGTTAAAGTTCTGGCAGTTTGTAGACTCCCAATCAATCAATTGTTAAATTTAAGTCTTCGCTTATGCGTGTATGGTAATTTCACGGAATCTAAACAGCTAAAATCGTTTTAAAAGTGAGTTAAAAGTCCTTAAAAAATAATTTCATGTATATTTTTGTTAAGGGAAAAAAAATCTTTCGACGTGAATTAGTAGGTTGAGTTGATTTTCACCCCTCCCCGAAACCAGAGGTGTGTGGACTTACAAACACGGAAGTGGCGCGGCGGTTTCACCTTCTTCTTCGTCTTCTTTTTACACCCGCGACGTGTTTCTTTTGACAATTTGTGTAGGAATATAAAGTTCGGATCATGTTGCTCCTTTTGGCTCGTGGATTCCGGGTTAATGGGGGGTCCGTGGGGTCGAACTCGGAATTCGTGACCTTTACGAACCCAACTGCCATTCGGCGGCCCGGGTTGTCGGTTTTAAAGGCGGGTTCACAGTTCACGGTCGCTGCTAGGATGCTCGCATCCACAGGCCCTTCTCCCCTGTCCTCCATGCGGAGGAGCTGGATTATGGGGCGCGGCCCAGTGGCCACCAAGCTCTTCCGGCCTACAGTGACCCCTTCAGAACCCTGCCACAGGACTCTCACCTTCCACACCTGCGACTCGCAATCAGATCAATAAATAATAACCATCGCTCAGAGGTCTCGGATTTCGGAAGCAGAAGTATTGCTGCTTGGTTCTCTTCCTTCCTGCAACCAAGACAGAAATACAGAGGCTCCATTAAAGCGCGACCGATTTTCAAATGTGTGTGTGCGTGTGTGCGTACCACGTGACTGCCATGCCACAAACCACAAACACACCTGGCGAATCCAGAAAAACATTCCTCCGAAGATGAGATAAATAATAGACGAGATAAAGATCCGATAAAGGTTAACAACCTTCACAAACAGATACTTTGCTTCTCTGTACGGTGGGGCTGAATCCCGCTAGTCGAGGACCCCATACTTAATCTCTTAAAATTCTCCTAATAGATATCTACCTGAAATGGCCACTTTCACTTTTTAATCATTATTGAGTTTTTTTTTTTTTTTTTTTTAGTCTGTGAAATAGGCAATTTTACAAAAAAAAAAACCTCACGTATTTCCCGAAAGAGATGGGATTTATATGTTTCTTCTTGGAAAGCCCGTGTAACTGTGACGCTTGTCTTGTCTGTAGGTGCGCACGCTTTCTCAGCCACCACGACCACTCCAACGCTGAAGGTGCCTGAAAACCAAGGTAAAACCAACAGCAGGCCTGATGGGCAGATGAGCGCGGCGTTGAGACTCCTGGCATTCGACGTTTTCTCTGTTTGTATCTTTCAGGGGCCGATCTGACATGCACTTATTCGGCGGATTTTGGCTCAAGTCCCCGAGTCGAGTGGAAGTTTAAGGACCTTCTGGGGATTCAAACGTCCTACGTCTTCTATGACGGAAAGCCTACAAGTGGGGACCACCGCTACCTTAATCTAGTAGCCGATTTGGGACACAGGTTTTAAGGTGGAATTTATTGGGTTTTATTTTCTCCCCTTCCTCACCCAAAGGCCAGTACGCCGACAGAGTCACACAGTACAACGGTGGCCTGAGGTTCAGCAAAGTGACCAGAAAGGACACCGGGCAGTACGACTGCACGGTGGCTGGCCAGGGACAGTACGCCGATGCAAAAATCCAGCTGATCGTACTGGGTAAGACATCTCTGGCCTGTGCTGGATAATACGGTAACACCGGTTCGTTTTATTTTTCCATCCCTGTCCTGCTACCCGAATAAGTGCCCTGTGTTGCAGAATAAATTAAAGGTTTCTTGCCTTCCTTGTTGGTAATTTTTGCCCTTTTCCGTTCCTCAGTGCCACCTTCGCCACCCATTTGTCGGATCCCCCTGTCTGTCACGACGGACAGGAACACCCTCCTGACGTGCGAGGACCCTCAGGCCTCTCCTCCGGCCACGTACAAATGGTACTTCAACAACGTCCCCCTTCCGGAGGACCCCAGCAAGTTCAGCAGCTTCCAGAACTCGTCCTACAAGGTCAACACTGTGACCGGGAGCCTGGTCAGTTCTCTCCACCACACCCATTCGCCTGCCGGCCCGCTCGGCGTCGTCAGCCGTCGGTTATAGCAAAATCCTAGCAACGTTTGCTCTTTCGCAGGCCTTCCCTCGTGTGTCCAAGGTGGACGCTGGGGAATATTTTTGCGAAGCCATTAATGAAGCTGGCCCTGCCCAGCGCTGCGCTGCAGTGAGGATGGAAGTTCGTGAGTGTCTTTTTTTTTTTTTTTTTTTTTTTTTTTTTTTTTCTCTCCACTAAAGCCAATGAGTAAATGAGTACGGTAAATAGATATTTCTGCTTCCCCTTCAGACGATCTGAACACCGGCGGCATTGCTGCAGGGATTATCCTGGCGCTGTTGGCGGTGGCCTTGCTGGGATTTGCACTGTGGTTTGCGTATCGCAAAGGCTATCTGCCCAGTACGTTGCTCCTACCTACCGACGCTGCATTTTAACAGACCAATTAGACCAGTTACAGTAAAGATAATAAAACTGACAGAATAGTAGTAGTGTGAAAGATTGCGGATGTCTGAATTTGCTGTTAAACCTTATGCTTATTGAATCATATTAATGTGAAATGAAGTGTGTAAATGAAAAACTGTGGGTTTAAAACTCCTTTTGTCTTTTGTTTCTTACAGAAAAGGACAATCGGTAAGGTTTTTTCTTTGTTTGGGGGGCGGGTGTGTTGCTTCAGTTCATCTAGTGGGACTGGTTTACCTTATTGAAACTTTTTTTTTTATTTTTTTTTATTTGTGGTTTTTAATTAAATCAATGTGATTTGTGTTGATGTGAAATGTTCTAGACGCTCTGTTCATCTCCGCAGGAAATCAGACCCTGGCGTATATCGTCCGCCACCGCAAAACAATCCAGACGAAGGGGATGTGAGTTCAGCTTCAGTCTGTCTCTTAAGCAGTCTAAAAGATTCCGTGTTCTCTGTCTTGTTTAGTGCACACCTTGCGTTTTAGTTTATTCTTCTTCTTGCGCAGATGCTTTTACAATTCAGTTTTTCCATTCTTAAGTGCATGTTTCTCTTCTGTCCCTCAGGGTTCAGAGTTCAGACAGAAATCCTCCTTCGTTGTCTAGCCAGTGGCGCGCAGGAAGTCCTACCAGCTGTCGGGTGTGTGGTGTTTGCAGCATTTTAGCTGAATGAACTCTTTGTAGTACATGGACACCGAGGACTTTACTTTTGTTTTATTATTTTCCAATATCATGGTGGTGAATTTTAGCAGATCATGTTGAATGTTCAAGCATCCTTTTCAATGAACAATGAGTGTGTGTCTTTATAGTTTTAATCATGAATGATGTACATACCTAGTTATAGCACCAAAGTGGAAAATGTTCTGTATGGTTATAGTAATATAAAGGATTTGGTTGTAGAGACTCATATCTTGAAGGATAAATAATTAGGGTGGTCCACAGAAATATTCTAGGACCCCTAATGTGGCTAAGAAATGGTGCCTGTACGCCCACATTTAAATGTGAAGTTACTTGTAATGTGTGTTTACTGTATGAATTGTGCTTTTAGGGATGCTCTTCTCTATTTATGCTTCTTTTGCGTTATATGTTCATGAATGGCTTGAACTTTTGTATAATGTAAATACTTAGACAGAAAATGCTGACTTTCCTTCCCCCTTTTTATTCCTTTTAAGTGAATGCTGTTATTAATCTATTTTTTTTTACCTTCAATTATGAGCAGACTAGCTGACTTTTGTTTGGGGTTACAGTAGAGGCTTTATAACATGCTTTTTGTAAAATAATTTTTAATAAATGTGTTCTCTTTAACTGTCTCATCGGTCCTCGTTGTGTGTGAATTGCCGCTGGGTGGCGATCAATCACCACCAGCTTTTAATCACGAACAGCATTTACTTATTTTAAACTTTCGATGTGATTACTGTGATTAATTTAATTTTGAAAATTAAGAAAATGTTACTCCGTTCATTTTCCATTGTGGTGTATTATTTAATTATTCGATATTTTTGCGTTGCTTGTTTTCGTAAAACAAATACACACAGTTTTTCGCATGCGTCATACGTCAGGGGTAAGTATTTGTAAATTATTTATGGTTTATAAGAAGATGCAGCGATCCGCCTGGGCTACACTCGTTCAAGAGAAGCTACGTTCAACGCGTCCGTGCGTATTAAAAACCACGGAACTGTAAAGATCTTTTGCCTTATGTAACTCGCACGGTCCTCTCCCCGCCCCCAGCGCAGAATTGAAAACGGCGCCTTTAAGGCAATGGGCGTGGCCGCCTGCGGGCGGCCCTCCGATTGGCCCAACGCGCTGCCACTCAGGCCCCATTCATAAATAAGTCATCCCGAGGAGGAAGTGTCTCTCGGCCGGGGCTTCATAAATTCTGCAGTCAACAGATGTGGCGCTTGCAACACTTCTGGCCGACGGCGACCGGGGGCCACGGGCGGCGACGCGTTCTCCGCAGAATCTCGGCCGCCATGGAGCGAAAGTGACTTCCGACCACGGGGCGCCTGTAACGGGGAGGGGGGGAAGGCGGTCGGTCGGTCGGTCGCGCCGTCAGGAAAGCGTTACGCGTTCTGTGTCTCTCCATCCTCCCCGACGTCTAAACGCATCTCGGCCGCGGCCGCCCTTCCATGCCCCCCCGCGCCGCAGAGGACCGCAGGGAATGGTGAGCTATGGCGGCTAAAGAGGACCTGTACGCCAAAGTCACCCCGCGGAGGCAGCGCCAGACCCGGCCGGGGACTGTCAAACACGGGTCCAGCCTGGACGTGCTGCTGACCATGGGCTTCCCCAAAACCAGGGCGTGAGTATGACGACCCCCTTCCACCCGCTTTCCACCCGGGCCGCATTCACAGCGGCCGCGCAAATTCGACTTCCGGTGGGACGAAAGCCGTAAAGTTGCGAGCTTCTGACACGGGGGGGGGGTCGTACCAAGAGGTCACCCGAAGACGGTGGTGGCTTTCCCGGCCGGCCATGTTATTAGGTGCTGATGCTGGCCCAGTCCTGACCACACCTGCCCGACCACTGAGCAAGACACTGAACCCCGACTGTCCCTGTCACTCTGGATAAATGCCACAAATGTAGATGTAACGAGCAGGAAGTCTAGAGCTCCTTGGCTTCTGTGCTTCGTGGTTTAAGAGCTAAAGCAGACAGGAGCCATGTCGTTTTATTTACTTCAGGTCATTTTAATACCCCGCTTGCCATAATCTGCAAAATCCTCTACATCTCCGTGCTATCATCCAAATGTTAGCAGATTATAATCCCGCCGACGGGAGGGAAGGTGCCGCGCCGAGGCACTCCTTCGGTGGGGGTCGGAGAGATTTGGCCGAGTCCCTTGTAGTGAAATGCCATTTTACTGCGTCCCTGAACACTAATCTGCTTTTAAAAGGCCTCTCGGATGGCCTGTCTGTGTGAGTTCGGTGCGTCCATGACCAGAGATTATTCTTTAGAGATTTCTAAATCCGCACGTTTGGTTGTGTGTGTTAATTTTTACCCCGAAATCATCTCCAAAAAAAGGTGTAGCCACTGCGATGGCGATGAATACTGCTTTAAGTTGAGCCTAGTGGAAACATATCATGGCTACGATATTCAGATTCGTGATCAGAAGCACTACGTCTTTGTCAATGAGACAGAGAATAATGTTTAGGAAGGGGCGTACTGCACATAAATCTGAATGTTACAGCTTGTAAAGCGATGGGCCGCATCGGAAAGTGAAAGGACGTTCGTGGAGCCGCTGGTCTGAGTTCCGTCGGTCCACCGTGTTTTATGGAAATTAGGCTGGTAGTTTGGCCTAGTCCTGGGCCGCACCGCACATTGGTTTAGCATATTCAGGCGGGAGCAATATGCTGTTATTACACATTTATAAAAACCAAGATTACTCAAACACACAAAAGTTGATCAACTATTCAAATAATTAGTACGGGAGTGATTTTTTTTTTTTTTTGGCATGGTTGATCAGATGACTTAAAAAGGTTTTTTTCGCAAGCCGTGGTCAGTCACAACGGTTAATTTCGAAACGTTTCTTAAAAAAAGTCTCAGATAAGCAAATAATATGGGGAAGTGATGAGAAGTAAGGGTTTGGCTTTAGTGTTTGCTTTAGATCGATTTTCTGTTTTTCTGGCTAATTGAAGCTTGAACTACTTCTGCACCCGACCTTCCCTCTGCACCAGCCGCCACCGGCTCTCCCGTCGGGTCGGAATAGGAGGTCTTCGTTCTCCGAGCTGTTTCAGGACTCGTGGGAAAAAGAAGAATTTAGTCAACACACGTGTCACATCATCGGCGCCGAGCTGCTGGCCACGACGACCTTTGTGCTTCAGATGCTTGATCTCCGACTGCGGAAATAAGCGTAATTCTGCATCGCAGGTTTCCTGCTCTTCATTTAGTCTCCAGAATGAAAGGTTCATGTCGCTCGAGACCATTTTTTTTTTTTTTTTTTTAAATTGATCAGGCCACATCTCTTATGGTGTCAGATGATTAAAAATGTGACAAAAAAACCCCAGAAGATTATTTAAAGACCGGTTAGGCCTGTTTTTGCATGGATTTGACAGGTCATTTTCAGTGGGCAGAAAAGGTTTTGGCTCAGATATTTTCTCGCGTCTTCATAATGACGATGATTAAGTAACAGCAGGCCCAATCTATAATAATGAATGAATTAAATGATTCAGCGCATGAGTGGCAGGTTTCGGCCCAGCGCCTCGCTTGGTTGGGGGGACGCAGATATGATCAGTCGATGCAACAAAAGCACAAAGGGCCTTTTGTTTTGACAGTATAATTCATATTGTGTTAGCTGCCATTACTGTTATAACCTCTGAGCGCACCGTTATAAGGCCATATAACCACTCTTGACTTCCCCAAAAAGGTCCCCTATCATGAAAATGTGACTCTGTGAAATGATTTAACATTAATTAAATAGTTCCTCTTGCCTGTCTATGGTCCTGCAGTGGCTAGAAATGGTGATAGGTGTAAAGAGCGCTTTGGTCATTCTGATTCGCCGTTCAGAGAGAGGCAGCTCAGATGGTCGGATGTGGAATTTGTGCCCTTATTATGTCATAAGGGGACATAATTTCTCATGCTTTTTCCACTCATAGAATTTCCTACCCCTCCCCTAAACCATTATCTTCACCGATCGTCATGGCTTCCAAACATTTACATTTTACATTTACATTTACAGCATTTATCAGACGCCCTTATCCAGAGCGTCTTACAATCAGTAGTTACAGGGACAGCCCCCCCCCCCTGGAGACACTCAGGGTTAAGTGTCTTGCTCAGGGACACAATGGTAGCACGTAGGATTTGCTTCTAACACTACCAGACACCAAAACGGTGCGTCCTGGTGAAATTGAAATTCTGCACCATGGCTGAATCTCAGAAAGAGACTTCAGATAGAGTATTAGGGGACCACTGTCAGGGGACCTTTAGCTCCTCCACTCCTCCATGGAAGTTTCTCGTCGTCAGCCCCTCGCGTTGCTTCATGCTTGCCTGTCTGAACATGCACAACTTCCACAAATTTTTTTTTGTGACCGCTGTGCAGAAGTCGGAAGCTCACACGGGAACTTGGCAGTGCCGAAGGAAGTTGATCTTGATGGATAAATACATCAAATGCAAATACATCTTCTGGAACATGGACTCTGCAACAGAATATCCTATTTTTTTTTCTAGCATCAGAGAGAAGCGATGCTTATCAGACATCGATCTGTATCAGTAAAGTACAGCGGCATTACATTACATTTACACCATTTATCAGACACCCTGATTGACTTACAATCAGTAGTTATAGGGACAGTCCCCCCCTCGAGCAACTTAGGGTTAAGTGTCTGGCTCAGGGACACAATGGTAGTAAGTGGGATTTGAACCTGGGTCTTCTGGTTCACAGGCGAGTGTGTTACCCGCTAGGCTACTACCACCCATTAACTGGCCAAAAACTTTGGATTTGTAGCACGCAGTTTGCAGCTAAACGGCTAATCGTGTTGTCAGCAAAAACAGGAAGCAAAGGTTATTCGATGATCACGCCAGGCGGATTTCGATACGGGCTGGTTTGGAAGAGTACAGTTGTTTTTGCTGTATGAGTCACGTTCGAGGTTTTTCTGATGAATGATTCTCATCTCGGGTTCGAGGAGGCGGGCCCGGGTTTCAGGAGTTCTCCCGTCTGACTGAGGGCACGGTGGAAAGTGCTTTCACTCGAGGTTTCCTCTGGTGGCGTGGGCGTCAGGCAGGTCAGCATATGGGCCGGGGTGGTTTCTCGCCATGGAAACACTGAGCGCTCCGAGCTGTCTGTGACGCCCAAGGGGCTCTGCGCCGTCTCACCCCGATGATGCAACCTCGGGCGAGGAGTTGCATAAGTTTTCCATTCAATGAGCAGACAGAAAGAGAAAGAAAGAAAGAAAGAGAGAGTGAGGGGGAGGCTGGTTTTCCGAATCTCGGCTCGGCCTCCTTCCTGAATCGGGACAGGTGTTGCTGCTGAGGGGCGTCCCCTTCACACCCCGGCTGAGTCCCCTGCAGAAGTCTGCGTGACACTCGTGCCGTGTGTTCCGCATGTTTCTCACACACACACACACACACACACACAGAGGCAGTGGTGGCCTGGCAGGTACTGGAAGTGGACCTGTAATCGAATCCCGAACCGCCAAGGTGCCACTGAGCAAAGCACCGTCCCCACACACTGCTCCCCGGGCGCCTGTCATGGCTGCCCATTGCTCACCAAGGGTGATGGGTTAAATGCAGAGGACACATTTCGACATGTCAACGTGTGCTTTGCAATGACAATGACTTCACACATGCATACATATATATATATTAATGTGTGTGTGTGTGTGTGTTTTTTTTGTGAAGAAGTAAAAATTAGAAGTGTAAATTAGTATAACAGGCCCGTGTCACAAAATCAGATTGTGCTAATCCTGACGTACCTTTACAGCGTTTAGAACTCCAGTAAGTAAAAGATAGGAAGGAGGTGCAGAACGTTCCCATCGAGGCGACAGGGTGACCATTTAATTTCACACACGCACAAAAAAAGTTTGCTCATAGGTTATTACACGTTTTTTTTAACACATGCACTATAACAGTTATTATCATGCTTCCTTACAGAGACATCAAAACAGTTTGGTGTGTTTGTGTGTGTGTAGAGGAGCCATCTGTCCATAACCCCCACCACCCCCTGAGTGTGCGGTTGCGCCTCAGGGCTTCTCTATGTGGTCTGGCATGTCTACCTCACGCTGGAGATGGACTTCAGAGAGGGTCGGTGGGTAACGAGGTGGCTGTTTAATTACACCTCCCGACCGAACCGGCTCTTCAGGGGGCGCCGGCGATGCGCTGCCACGCCTTTGTGGCCTGATAATGATGACACGGCGCCTTCCCTTATGGGTCTGGTGGTGTGGCCGCTGCATGATGGTGCTTGAGCGAGGGAGACGCGGTGGAACGTCGGAGTGGTGCCTCCGTCACGAAGGTCAAGATGTTGACAGGATGCAATTGGACCATCCAGCCTCAGAGTTTTACGATCAAATGCTGAGCTAGTTTGTGCGTGCACTGATATTTAGAAATTTGCATTCTTTACTGCAGGGCTGCACATCGGCCTCATAAATGAGGAAACTCAAAATGTGGCTTTCTGAAATGACACACAGACTTATAATTTACAAAATCATTTAAATTTGGCGTGATAACGGTGACTGGGCTGTTTATCTGCTGGTCTATTATCGAGCTTGATTCTGATGGGCTATACTGAGAATAGAGCTGTTAACTATCGTCTCACGGTTCTGTTAACACCGCGACATCTTTGCACCTCTTACACCTCCCTTTTACATCTTGTGTTCCACGTAGTTCTGCGAGAACGTTCACACACCTCAGATTGCCGTCTCCCTGTTTGTTTGTTTTTTTTTTTTTTGGCAGCATATGACACCAAAGTTGCCCTCTCCTTCAGTAATGTCTTTTTTGTGCATGGAATTTAGAGTGTGTGTGTGTGTGTTTTTGTTGTGCAAACGCATCAAGAAGTTTGTCCGCCGAGAGGAAGTGGCCCGTTCAGGAAGTGGTTTGTGACCTTTAGAAGAGCGCTGAGGCTGCTGGGACATAAAGGAACCCGTGTGAGCCAAGGCAGAGCGATGTGGGGGCGGGATGATAGAGAGAGAGAGAGAGAGAGAGAGTGAGTGTGTCGGTTCATGTGCAACTCGCTGCGTCTCGCTCTCTCTCTTCCTCCTCATCCTCATTTCAGATCAGTTTTCATACTTCATATTGCATTTCTGAATCAATTTTTTAGAACCCGGGAGAGATCCCGGTTTATTTTTATGTATTTGGTTACAAAATGTACCCCTTTGGTGGAAGGTGTAATAATGCAGCAGCTTCAAAGAGCCTGAAAAGCAAATAAAATCCGAACATGAGATCACTCACAGAGGGAACAGAGATCTGGTCTTTGAACTCTCCAACAAATATAGAAATATCACAGACAGTTGTGTTTCAAATAATAACGGAGTGATTAAAGTATTTATCCAATACTTTTTATCCAGCTTTTAAAAAAGTATTAACATTTAACAAAGATGTTTCCCCATATAAGTCAAACAGAACAACCACCTCAGCTCAGCTACATTAGTAGAACCTTCCAGTGCTGCAAATGCTCAGAACCTTTTTCACGTGTATTTACATTTGTGTATATACCAATGATATGATTGTGTGTGTCCATCATTAACATTCATATGTTAATCCACAAGAATTGTGGATGTGCTGAGACGGTATATGCATTTGTTGAGCTTGCAATATAATTTGTATTGGAAAAAAGTGTTAATAGGGACAACAGTCGTACATTTTTCATAACTGACAGTTTGTTTAAAGGGGTTTTAGAACATTTATAGGCTATTCATCTGCAATAAATGTACCCAGCAAAAGAACATGTACAGTGGTCACATGTATATATTTTTCACTTTTTGTTATATTGCAACCATTAAATAATTTAAGTTCATTTTATTTCCTCATTAATGTACACACAGCACCCCATATAGACAGAAAACCACAGAATTGTTGACATTTTTGCAGGTTTATTAACAAAGAAAACTGAAATATCGTATTCAGACCCTTTGCTCAGTATTTAGTAGATGTGGCCTCTTGATCTAATACAGCCACGAGTCCTTTTGGGAACGATGCAAGTTTTTCACACCTGGATGTTGATGGACAGCCATTTTTAGGTCTCTCCAGAGATCATTGTCTTGTTGGAAGGTAAACCTTCGGTCCAGTCTGAGTTCCTGAGCACTCTGGAGAAGGTTTTAGTTCAGGATGTCCCTGTACTTGCCGGCACACATCTTTCCCTCAATTGCAACCAGCCATCAAGTCTCTGCTGCTGCAAAACACCCCCAGAGCATGATGCTGCCACCACCATGCTTCACTGATGGGGCTGTAATGGACAGGTGATGAGCAGTACCTGGTCTTCTCCACACCGCTACTGCTAAGAGTCTTGGAGTCCTTCAGGTGTTTTTTAGCAAACTCCTTGTGGGCTTTCATGTGTTTTGCACTGAGGAGAGGCTTCCGTTCGGCCACTCTGCCAAAAAGCCCCGACTGGTGGAGGGCTGCAGTGATGCTTGACTTTCTACAACTTTCTCCCATCTCCTGACTGCATGTCTGTAGCCCAGCCACAGTGATCTTTGGGTTCTTCTTTACCTCTCTCACCAAGGCTCCTCTCTCCCAATAGCTGTTAGGCCGGAAGGCCAGCTCTAGGGTCCTGGTTGTTCGAAACGTCTTCTGTTTGAGGATTATGGAGGCCACTGTGCACTTGGGAAAGTGAAGCAGAAGTGTTTTTGTAACCTTGGCCAGATCTGTGCCTTGCCACAATTCTGTCTCTGAGCTCTTCAGCGAGTTCCTTTGACCTCATGATTCTCATTTGCTCTGTCATACGTGGTGAGCTGTAAGGTCTTTTAGACAGGGGTGTGGCTTTCCTAATCTAATCAGTATAATCAAACACAGCTGGACTCAAATGAAGGTGTAGAACCATCTGAAGGAGGTTCAAGGAGGTTGAATTTTTTATATTAAAAAATATCAAAACTTCTGTTTATTTCTGTCAATATGGGGTGATGTGTGTACATCTTCTCCATCATCTGCTGGTTCCATTTCACCAGTATGCATCTGTGACCTGCAGACAAGCAGGCTGCCACTCAAGATCATTAGAGACCCCTCACACCCTCTGAACTCTGCCTTTGAGTGGCTCCCCTCCACACACCGGTTCCGATGACCCGGCTGCAGGACACAGAGGAAGGTCACCTTTGTTCCTAAAGCTATCCTACTATTGAACTCTGGACATCTACCCAAAACAATCATTATCACCTCACACACTTTATAAATGATGCACCTTACAGCTCCTGTTAGGTACAGTTATTTATTGTTGTTCATAGTGCAATACAAGGAACATATGTTGTGTCTATTGTAACGTGTTTTATACGTTTATACCTCCACTGCGCCTTCTAAATTGCCCCTCGGGGATAAATAAAGTTTTTTGAAATTGAACATTAATGAGGAAAAAAATGATTTTAGCAAATGGCTGCAATATAACATAGAGTGGAAAATTTAAGAGGGTCTGAATATTTTCCTTACCCACTGTTTATAACATCAACTAATAACTGACATGAGCGTGTTCAGGAGTTCAGGCCTCCCAGACAGGGATTCGACCTCGTAAGTCATACTGCCATATACATACATGAATTTCTGTAATTTCATAATTTATGAAATTATGTAAATAATTCCTGTTCATCACATGTTAGTCCGACTCGTAAACCACCAGTTCAGAAGGAGAACATGAGAACATGTATATAACGTATACGAGAAAAGATATACAGTAAATAATTCCTGCTCATCACATGTTACAGGTCCGACTTGTAAATCACCAGTTCAGAAGGAGAACATGAGAACATGTATATAACGTATACGAGAAAAGATATACAGTAAATAATTCCTGTTCAACATGTTACAGTCCGACTTGTAAATCACCAGTTCAGAAGGAGAACATGAGAACATGTATATAACGTATACGAGAAAAGATATACAGTAAATAATTCCTGTTCAACATGTTACAGTCCGACTCGTAAATCACCAGTTCAGAAGGAGAACATGAGAACATGTATATAACGTATCCGAGAAACGATATACAGTAAATGATTCCTGCTCATCACATGTTACAGGTCCGACTTGTAAATCACCAGTTCAGAAGGAGAACATGAGAACATGTATATAACGTATACGAGAAACGATGTACAGTAAATAATTCCTGTTCATCACATGTTACAGTCCGACTCGTAAACCACCAGTTCAGAAGGAGAACATGAGAACATGTATATAACGTATACGAGAAAAGATATACAGTAAATAATTCCTGTTCAACATGTTACAGTCCGACTCGTAAATCACCAGTTCAGAAGGAGAACATGAGAACATGTATATAACGTATATGAGAAACGATATACAGTAAATAATTCCTGCTCATCACATGTTACAGGTCCGACTCGTAAATCACCAGTTCAGAAGGAGAACATGAGAACATGTATATAACGTATACGAGAAAAGATATACAGTAAATAATTCCTGTTCAACATGTTACAGTCCGACTCGTAAATCACCAGTTCAGAAGGAGAACATGAGAACATGTATATAACGTATATGAGAAACGATATACAGTAAATAATTCCTGTTCATCACATGTTACAGTCCGACTCGTAAATCACCAGTTCAGAAGGAGAACATGAGTCAAATTGTAGTTGGGCCAAGTGCTGTTTTCCACCATGAGTGCCGATTGTGATAAATCTCTTGTGTCGGGTTCTATGTGCGGTTCTACCGGTTCTAATCGAACTCTGGTTTCAGACCACGCCCAGGAAGCTGGTGACTCACCCTTTCTGCTGCGCTGACGGCCTGAATGACTTTGTGTTGAGATTCACATTTTGTTTTCTCATTCGTGATTATTTAGTACCTAGAGTCTGAGTGAGTCACCACACACACACACACACACACACACACACACACACACACACACACTCAGTGTGCTTTTTTTTTTTCTCTTCCTGACCTCATCTGGGCCGTGTTGACTCTCAGTACCGCAATATTAAACACATGTCCTTGCAAAAAGGGGGTTTCACATCTCCGTCCGGAGCTCCTCAGAAACCACTTCTAACGCCGCTGTGGTGACCAGCAGCTCCTGCCTTCAGCTTGTAGGAGTCCATGTGACGTAAGGGACCGGTGCCATAGGCTGCGTGCGCCTTGTAATGACTTGTCGTCCATAATTGCAAGTCATGTGGTTCTAATGTGGCTAGCTGGTGTCACCCTGTTCCCGACGGACCCCCCCGTGACCCCCCGCGACCCCCAGCGTCCTATGAGCCGCCTCTGTGCTTAGCGGGACACAGAGCGGCGAGTGTAGGAGAGTCGGGGAGCGATGCCAGCACCAGCCGGCAGTGTGGCGTGACGAGAGAAGGACCTGCTTTGTCACGGCCGTGCAATTAGCGTGGCGCGCTAATGAGCCTGCCGCAGGAAGAGGGGGGCTAGAGCGAACAATCGGAGCCAGCGCTCCCTCCATTGTTACAGGCCCTTCCTTTCTGTGTCTGTGGGCGAAAGGGAGGAAGAACGGGGAGAGAGAAGGGGGCGTGGCCGAAGCACAAAAGCGACGCTGTACTTTATTAATACAGCCTGCTGGTTCTGTGTAATGATCAAGTCGACGCGGAACAGTGCGGTACAGGGGCTGTTGTCGTGGGGGTGGTGTGCGGGGGTCCCGGGTTCCACCGGGGGTCTCCTGCTGTGGACGGGCACAGTGGCTGGCTGCTGTATAAACAGGAAGTGTGTATTTTCCCTTAGGGTTTGGAAGGATGGGATTGGGGGAAGCTGTGTGTGTGTGTGTGTGTGTGTGTGTCTCTTCCTTACTGCCAATGGATACGGCACATAGAATTTGCACAGAATAAAAACTTTAAGAAACGTTGGTTCCGCCCCAAAAAGTTGACTCCTTTTCTTTTCCTTCCAGGAATGTGAACACATGTAGTGAGCATCTTTGCAACACACACACACATAAACAAATGCACATGTGTGCAAGCCCTGGTCCGGCTTCACTCGCTCCAAGGACAGGAAATGCAGTTTATAAATAAATCATTCAGTTCCTG
Source organism: Denticeps clupeoides (assembly GCF_900700375.1). Lineage (NCBI taxonomy): Eukaryota > Metazoa > Chordata > Actinopteri > Clupeiformes > Denticipitidae > Denticeps > Denticeps clupeoides. Next base: position 23,039,525 of record NC_041712.1, read on the forward strand.
CTCAGAGTCCAGGCTGAAACACAATCACTCTGCAGACACTGGGTGGGGATCTGTGTGAGTGTGTGAGTGTGTGTGTGTGTGTGTGTGTGTGTGTGTGTGTGTGTGTGTGTGTGTGTGAGTTTCTTACTTTGGAGATGCTGTAAGTGTGATTTAAAAAAAACAAAAAAAAAACAGGCTTCCTCCCCACATTCTGTATCGGAACAAGGCTTAAAAAAAGCCTACTTATTGGATTATTAAAGGTCACTTCATATAATTAATCAACTATGTGAACCAGACAAAGAAGAACAAAGCCGAACCGCTTCCTCTGGGGCACAAACACGTGATGCTCTGGATTAAAAGGGTTTGAGTTGATTATTTTTTGTGGTGAGCAACACCTTTAGTGTGCCTGTATTACTGGTGAGCGGTCATGTGCATTGGCTGAAATCGTCCTGATGAACTTCTCGCCTCACATTTTTATATGTGATCGTATCTTTTATATGCTTACTGGTCATGTTGAGGAAATAAGACAAGATTATCAGTGACAAACCAAGCGCTGTATTGATTATGTCTGTGGTTTATCTGCTCAGTGATCACTTGTGAAACTGGGCCAAATGGGTTGCAATGTGTGTGTGTGTGTGTGTGTGCGAGTTTTCACCATGTATGCATATGTCCATATGGTGCTGTATGTGTTGGGGTCTTCCTATCCCAGCATGCTCTGGGGCAATGGGGGCGTTCCAGCCTGGGGATGGCTGGGTGTGGCATGTGGATAAATATAGACCAGTGGGGGTTACCGGCATGCAGTACATTTGACATGGAGGGGTGTGAGGATAGCCCAGAATGTGTGTGTGTGTGTGTGCGTCTCCTGAGGCTTTTAACTTCATGTTTAGAAGATGACGCTCGGATGACTGCTCGTCCTCATCATCCGCCGCTGCGAGACAAGAGATGGAAATTTGCTGTGGGGAAATGGAGTAACCTCTCAACCTACACACGCACAGATGCTGCCAGATAAGCGTGTGTGTGGTCACACACCGTGCTGTGTGAAGAACACGTCTGAAGCCCACGCACCCCGGGCCCCATTTTCTTCAGTTCACAGACCTCAGGCCTGTCCATTCTGGCATTCTGGGTAAAGGAGTCTTTAAACCATGCACCAGGGCAGTTCGTCCCTACAGGCCCTTTGTCAAACGTTTATAAAAAGACATTAATTAGATTCCGAGGTAATGCAATCGGCTCCTTTTCTTCCCAGAAGGAGGAGAATCTATGTCGGTGGATTCATGGTGTCAGTTCCATTTCCTAATGCACAGGCAATCGCAGGGGAAAAACAATACAGCTCCGATATCCCGAGTTTCTCCTGCTCTGATGAATGAAAATGTTGGAATTCGTTTAAGGTTCAGGAGTCAGAGGTGTTGGCTGGTTGTGTGTGTTTGGGGGAAATGTCTATAAATTGGAATCCAACATTATACACCTTGTCTCCACTGGGGAGCGTAGCCTTCGTGTCAACGTTATTGAATGATTTGAACAGTGCAAGAAACACGATTGTTCGTCAAAGATATGGGCATGCTTGAATGTGGAAAGAAGTTATTTCTTTATGTGTACTTTAAACTGGAAGATGGAGTAGGCTATAAGGGGGCACCTTAGCACGGAGCAGTATTTCCGTTTCGTGAGTGGGTGTGACGAATGTTTAAGGTGTTACAGGCGACTCTTGGTTCTCTGTGTAATATATGGGTATAAAGGCACAGGCCAAAAGTTTGGACACCTTCTCATTCAATGTGTTTTCTTTATTTTCATGACCATTTACATTGGTAGATTCTCACTGAAAGCATCAAAACTATGAATGAACACAAAACACAAAGGGTGGCTATTTTGAACAAGATAGAATATATAACATGTTTTAAGTTAGTTCACCTTTTTTTGTTAAGTACATAACTCCACATGTGTTCATTCATAGTTTTGATGCCTTCAGTGAGAATCTACCAACGTAAATGGTCATGAAGATAAAAAAAACACATTGAATGAGAAGGTGTGTCCAAACGCCTGTACTTTATATTGTCAACTACCTAAAATATTTGCAAAAAATATGGGCAAAATTGATTTTTCATGACTCTGGCCACCTGTGGTTAAACCGCCTGCCCCCTAATTCGATCAGACCTGTTGATCAGTGAAATCGCATGTCTTTGGGACTTTGTATTGGAATGTGAAAAAATTCTTTTCATTCCTATAGGTAAATTAAAATGTATAAACTGCTATACTGGTCAGTGGAAAGTGGAAATAATCGAGAATCAAACCGTTTTGGGGAAAAACTAATCGTTAGATCAATTCATCCTTAAAATAATCTCTAGATCAGTTGTTTAAAAACAAATCTTAGTTTTGCCCCCCCAAGGTAGTACCTGGTAACATGTAGTAAATACAGGGTTATTACACGTTTTTAGAAAATTATTTCCATGACTTTTCCATTTACTTGTTAATGACTCAAACCTTGACAACCTTGAAAAGCTGAACATAAATGACAGTGTTTCTCATTTTGGGATATTTCTTATCCCAAAACTGTTCAAGGCCCGGAAAAATCTATTTTCAAATTCCATGACTTTTCCAGGTTTTTAATGACCCTGTTAAACAGTGTCACTTCCTCTCTACCAGGCTCCATGACCTCTTCTCATCATGCTGTTTTATTTCTGCCCCCATGGCATGAGGTACGTGACATAAAAGCTTTCCTAAGAGACCAGAATCATACCTAAACTCGGACACGGCACGCTTGACGAGCGCAGTCGGTAGAAACTCACTCACGCTTTAGTCACTGATTCCACAGACTTGAGCGTTTCCTATGGGGTGAACATGGCAATGCTGCCATTAGGTCTGCATGTTTGTCACTGTGGTTCCTCTTAACTTTCAGCAGGGCGGGTAGGGATGGTGTGGATTATGCGACTATTCACTATTCGTTCGGTCGCGAATTTCGGAATTTTACGGAAAAAAGAGTCATGTAGTTCAAACCGCAGATATGTTTTAATCCCCTCTTTTCCTTTCACCTTTATCTAATTATAGTATGTGCAAAATGAGTTGAAGTTGAGCTTTATTGCCATTTAATCTATATACGTGTTAGACAGTAAGGAGTGAAACGAAACAACGTTTATCCAGAACCTGGTGCTACATGCAACATTTAAACAGTTAAATAAAGTTACACACTGACATAAAGTGCACGTGTGCAACACAGACAAACCAGGCTACATAAAGTGCAAACAGGGGACACAGGCAGTGCAAGTTCATAACATTTAACAAAAAACATGTAGACAACATGATAATACGAAATACTTGTATTAAAGGCACTGAGCTCTTGAGCTCCTCAACTGCAGTGTAAAATTGGAGAAATTGTGCATTTATAGTATGTGGTGTTGCAACATGTGACCGTTTCTATCTTCTTTTGATGCCAGTTTAGGAATTTTTGAAAATTAACATTTTAATGAAGGGCAGATTTACTTATGGCAGATTTATTTATGTAGCCATTCTGTTTTTTTTTTTTTTTTTTTTACGGGGAAGACAAACCAAAAATAATAATAATCCAAAAAGAAAAAAACATTTCCCACCTAAAAAAAAGAAAATGCTAATTTTATTTAATGCTGAAGGTTTGTGTATGAGCCTGTCATAACTTATTCCTGAGTCATTCCTAATAAAATCCTCACGCTGTGTGTGTGTGTGTGTGTGTGTGTGTGTGTGTGTGTCCTTTCTCATGACTCAATGCGCGCTTGTCTCGACTCACTCCTGAGTGCTCATATTGTAATAAACATCCCCCGGAAAAGAGACTATTGATTTTCATGACTGGTGCAGCCATGGAGCTCATCTCTCCTCTTTCTCTCCCCCCCCCTGTCATTCCCTCCCTCCTTTTGTCCTGCAGACTGAAAGCCCTGATTTCCACTGGGGGCAGAAATGTTCAGGCTGCCTGTGATTGGTGAGTTCACACGTACTAAAGCACAAACACGTCCACCTTCACATATCAACTGAAGTGAATGATTTAATCCGAGTCCAGTTCCATAGAGTGAGGCCTAACGCCCCTCCCTCTTTTAATGTGCCACTGATGCCCTCTGCTGGGCACTAGAGCTAAAAGCATCACGTTCATAAAGATGTAATGGTGAACGACTGAATTCCATCTGTGTGCTGATTGGTCAGTGCCTCCTATACCCATCATGCACGTCTCACCAATGATAATGTGCAACAGCTGACTTATGAGAGAAAAGTCAGAACAGAAATCGGAATATCCAGAACTATGTGAAGAGATGCCACAATATGTGGATTACTGATGGAAACATTATTTTAATACATTTCCAATTCATTCGATAGGTCTTCTGATCTGTAATGATAATTTTTGTAGGCCACCAGGGGGCAATACAAAATCTATTGGATTTGTATGCTAATCTTGATCACTTGATCGCCATCTGGTGGTGCTTCCTTGTATGAGACTTTGCATCTAATTTTGGGTTTAACAAATTATCAGTTCCACTCAGTCACTTTTCATAACTGCTTAGTCCTACTCAGGGTCATGGCTGCTGGAGCCCATTCTGGCACTCACATTCACTCACTCACTCACACCTACAGACAAGTCAGAGTTGCCAATTTTAACTATTTAACGTTTTTTTTTTTAACTATTTAACCTGTTTGTAGATGAAATCATAGCAATTTTTATGAATGTGTGTTGCATGTAAAAGGCCTCGATCTCAAGCCAAACATTTAGACATTCCACCCACCAGCACTGAATTTCATCTACGTTTCTGCACATGCTGTTCTCCTCCCCTTCGGCAGGCTCTTCTCACATGTGGACGACCCGTTCCTGGACGATTCGCTGCCACGGGAGTACGTTCTGTACCTGCGGCCCAGCGGGCCGCTCCTCCACCAGCTCACCCACTTCTGGCAGCAGAGCCGTGTTCTCTGCGGCAAGAACAAAGCCCACAACATTTTCCCTCACATAACACTCTGCCAGTTCTTCATGGTGAGAATGAAAGCTCTCTGCGGTTCCAGTTATATTCTAACTGGCGCTTTTGAGTTGTGTTTTTTCCAAATATCAATGTGTCATCTATGTTTTTTTTTTTTTTTTGTCCTGCAGTGCCCAGATTCAAAGGTGGATGCCCTGGGCGAAGCTCTGCAGAACACTGTGGCGCAGTGGAGAGGCCGTTTCCCCAACCCCATCCCCCTGGAGCTCTACACCTGCTCCAACTTCATCGGGCTCTTCGTGGAGGAGCAGGTGGCGGAGGTGCTGAAGAACTTCGCGTCGGACTTCGCCAGCGAGGCCGTCGCTAAAGCAGGTGCACGTCAGGCTGGAGGGTGGCTGGGGCCGACATCTGATCTGGCATCCTAATCCTCAGACTACATGTCTAGCTGCAGATGCAGAATTAAGAAACGAACCGGAAGACTTTTACATGTTTAAAAGCATTCAGTCGGGTGTGTCAGTGTCATTTTAAAACCTGCCACCTTTATTAAGACCAACGTCATTCACTAACAAGTTCAAGTTGAACTTTATTGTCATTTCAGCTACATACATGTTAGACAGTTCATAGTGAAACGGAACAACGTTTCTCTGGAACCTGGTGCTAACAGAAAGTGCACGTGTGTGACACCGATAAACCAGACAAATAATGAAGCTGCCAAGTAAAAAAAAAAAAAAAGGTACAAATACTGCTGTAATAGAAATGTAATAGAAATGTGTTCTGTACATACAAGGTAGTGTGTATGTGTGTGTGTGTGTCAGTTCAGAGTGGAAAGTCCCTGAGTGTTCAGGTGGTCTGATGGCCAGTGGGAAGAGTCTGTTGCAGAGTCTGGCAGTGAAGGCCCGAGTGCTTTGGTACCTTTTTCCGGATGGCAGGAGGGTGAAGAGTGCACGTGAGGGGTGTGTAGAACCCTTCACGAGGCTGGTGGCTTTGCTGATGCAGCGTGTGTGGTAAATGTCCTTTATGGAGGGAAGAGAGACTCTGATGATCTTCTCAGCTGTCACAAGGGACTTGTGGTCCGATGCGGTGCAGTTCCCAAACCAGACAGTGATGCAGCTGGTCAGAATGCTCTCAATAGTCCCTCTATAGAAGGTGGTGAGGATGGGTGGTGGGAGACGGGCTTTGCAGGAAGTAATGAAGTTGAGTCACACTGCAGCATGCAAAAGGGTCAAGTGTAGCATGTTGGTAGCAACAGGGGTCAAAATGATCATATAAGCTATGCTATCAAACAGCAACCACCTTTATAACAATGAACGATGCAGCACTTGCTGCAAAATGAACACTTTTCCCCAAACTGAAAACCTTCACGTGTTTAATGTCTGTTTTTTTGCCTGTTTTACTCTGTTAAGAGGTGCATGTGGAGTCCCATAAGAAGCAGCTCCATGTGACCCTGGCGTACCACTTTCAGGCCAATCACCTCGCCTCGTTGGAGAAGCTGGCCAAGGCCGTTGACGTGTCGCAGGGCTGTGACTGGCTGGCAGTGCTGTACTCTCGCGACATCCGATTCGCCAATCATGAGGTATGGTGCTTCAAATGTTGGTCTAGTGGTGCAGCTCTAAAGAGTGCACTTGACAGCCCTTTTGTACTGTCATGTGAGCAGAAAGCCACAGGGCAGGTTAGATGGTGGTAGCCTATGAACCACAAGACCACAGTCACAGGTTCAAACTACCATTGTGACACCGAGTGTCTCCAGGGCGACTGTCCCTTTAACTAATGATTGTAAGTCACTCTGGAGAAGGGCGTCTGATAAATGCTGTAAATGTAAAATGTCGTCCTGTTTCCCCTCACAATGGAAGACACTCCGGGTGATGTACCCGTACACACCACAGAACGAGGACGAGCTGGAGCTGGTCACGGGGGACTTCATCTTTATGTCACCCATGGAGCAGGGCAGCGCCAGCGAGGGCTGGGTGTACGGGACCTCCATGGGCACGGGGCTGTCCGGCCTACTGCCTGAAAACTACGTCAGCCGAGCGGACGAGTGTGACACCTGGGTCTTCCATGGGTGAGTAGAGAAATTCGTCAAGACGATACGGCCCATTTCAATCATTTTTTCTTTCAGTTTATTTCTGGCTAGTTAGTTGCTTTTTTTCGAGTGATAGGAAATGTGTTTCTCTGCGATGCTCCTGCTGGCCCACAGGTCCCACTCCTTCCTCAACTGTGCTTCCCCGACCGGCCCGGGGGGTGCTATGGGTGGGATGTTTCTGGACGGACAGCAGGATGGTCGTCTTCCTGATGAGTCGAGTCCAATAGACCCACCCACCCTCAGTGTTATCTGTCAACCTATGCAGGTGAACCCTCGCTATGTTCACTCGACGATATCAGAATAAACAGACATCATATGCTTATGGCACGCATAGTCATATATATCTGACATATGACCAGGTTTTATTACCCATGATTACTTCTGAGGTTGCTGTGATGTTGTTTCAGATGCTTCGTGCTAATAGCCAGTCAAGAGGACCCAAGAGGACCCTGTTTGTCTGTCGCCATGGAGAGAGAATGGATGTGGTGTTTGGGAAACACTGGATCTCTCAGTGCTTTGATGCCAAAGGTTTGAGCCTGACATTTTTTAGTTCACTTTTTTTTTTTTCTTTCCATGACAATAACTTAATCTTGTTTGTGTTTGTACCAGGTCGGTATGTGCGGACCAATCTCAACATGCCCCCTAGTCTTCCATCCAGGAGTGGAGGATTCAGGGACTATGATAAAGACTGCCCAATCACTGTGTTTGGCTCCACCCAGGCCCGCCTGATAGGTCAGCGCTGCATTGCGGCCCCACCAGACATGGATCATTTAGATAACGGCAGCCCGGAGTACGGCTGAGTGCGCACAAAGTGCCCAGAGTCCTGGTCCGCATGCGGACCATAGATAACAAATTTTACGCATGGTTTGGGAGCGATTTGGCATTCAGGAAGTTTACTTTGCCTTCCAGTGTCAGCCACTAACAACATAATGGATTAGGCTTCCCAGTTTAGGCCTCAGTAGCTTCTGACCGAGCTATTGTGGATTTCTCATTTTGTACCATGTAAAAAAGTTCTATATCACCGATATAAATCAATATATAACATTCTGAAAACTAACCTGGGCATCTTTGTGGTTTACTTGAATGTGTGTAGGTGAAGCTCTGCTGGAGAGTCACACAGTGGTCGACTTTGTGTACTGCTCCCCGTCCCTGCGCTGTGTGCAGACGGCCCACAACATCCTGAGAGGTACAGGGCCACGCCCCCTACAGTTTGTAAATAGATCATACAGCCATGCCCTCGAAAATTCATGTACAGATCTCACTTTAGAAATTCAAGAGATTCAAGCTTTGTATTTGTCACATAAAAAAATCTTGAATCTCTCTAAAGAGAGGTTGGGGGGGTGGCGTGGCCATATGATCTGTACTTTAGAGGGCATGGCTGTATGATTTTTACTTCTCTCTTTAACTTCATGGCTACTCTGTCATCATCATAAGCCACTTTATGAGGTGATCATTAGCTTGAGTGTCTTTACAGGCTTGCAGCAGGATGGGAAAATGAAGATCCGGGTGGAGCCAGGCCTGTTTGAGTGGACGAAGTGGGTCTCTGGGAACTCCTTGCCCACCTGGATCCCTGTGACAGACCTGGCCGCTGCTAACCTGAGCGTGGACACAACCTACAGGTGAGAGGATCTGGACCCAGACAGACACAGCCACTCGCATGAACATTGGCTGTATGTGTGAAAGTCCGCCTCTGCCTTCCAGACCTCATGTACCCATCAGTAAGCTGACCGTGTCCGAGACTTACGAAACTTACATCAGCCGCAGTTTCCAGGTGACCCGGGAAATTCTCAACGAGTGTAAAAACCTGGGTGAGTCAACCCAACACACACACACACACACACACTGATATCTGGGGATGTCAAGGTCAATATTTATATGTTTTTTGTCAGTTTCACAACCAACAGTTTCCTTTTGTCTTGTGATTCATCACTCAAAGTCAGTATGTAATGATGAGCAAAGGGAGGGATCTTTTCTCCTAAGAGCTACAGCAAGACCGGCCGCGCCTTCTTAACTCACTTATTTATTCAAGTTTTCCTTTAATTTGTCACTCAGATGTGTGTACGCAGACAAAACATGCACGTAATTTAGAACAGGACCTCGTTACTATGGTCTTGTCCGCGCTCCAGATTAGCAAGAGTTGGAATTCTCTGATTTTAATTTTGCACCAAACGACCAAACCAGACCCAGATCAGCAAGTCTGAGGCGCTTCCTGAATACACAAGCTCAGATGTGTGTGCAAGTCAAATAATCTGGCCTCTTAACAGAAACCAGCCCTAAAGGGGGACTTGCAGGGTCCTTCTGCATGAAGGCATATGGTGCACATGTGTTGTTCCACGACCTGCCAAGAAACGGGGAGAATAGGCTTTATTCTTCTGCGAAGTGGGGCGGGGACCCCCCTCCAGCGTTTCATCTGGGCAGGTGTGACCCCTGCGCCGAGGTCTGGCTGTAGCCCCGCCCCCCCGCTGTAACCCCCGCCTGTGTCCCTCTTTCCACTGCCTACAATGCGCTCTGTATCCCGACAGGAAACACAGTGCTGATAGTGGCCCACGCTTCTTCCCTGGAGGCCTGCACCCGGCAGATGCAAGGTCTCAGCCCACAGAATTCCAAGGACTTTGTACAAGTGGTCCGAAAGGTCGGTTCTTTTGCTGCTTTTTCCGTCTTTTCCGTCTTCTGTCAGGTTCGACTGTATATATATTTATTACGAGTTAAACTATCATTGTGTGGAAGACTATGTGCATTATTTGTCTTCTATGTCCAATTTGTGTTTAGACATTTTTTTTTCTATATTGCTCTGTGTCCTTGTGTGTTGTGGAAGTCATTACATAAGCAATGGGATTTAGTCAAGTTTTCTGATCATTTGTTCTTTTCTTTCTCAGATTCCATACCTGGGTTTTTGTGCCTGCGAGGAGATGGCTGAAACAGGGGTGTGGCAGCTGGTGGACCCGCCCATTCTGCCTCTCACCCATGGGCCCAATCACAGCTTCAACTGGCGGGAGACCCTTCTGCAGGACTGAGAAGCCAGGAGCCGGGGGGGTTCAATGCAGGTCGGAGCCAGAAGCAAAAAAAAAAAAAAAAAAGGCAACGCCCACTCTTCCATCGCTGTCCATGGGCAGCTGCAGTGCACCACGCCCATTCTTCTTGTCTATAATATATATTCTGTATTTTGGCTGATGAAAGTTGATAAATGTATTCCTACATGTGTCGCGTGTCCCCCAATGTTTACCGGTCAATAGCCATAGGTGAAGAATGGGTAGATTTTTTTTTTTTTGGGTGAGGGGCACTGAGGACTCCTGAGCCCAAACATACTTTGCCTGCACCCTCAGCTCCCAACCAAACAAATATGGAGGTGCTGGAATGGGGACGACCTCAGGTTTACTGTTACACAGAGAGAAAGAGACCTTGTGGTTGGCCGGATGACATGTTAGAGTGACAGAGGAAGTTGGGGAGGACACCCCAGCACACAAGATGTCCAGCAGGGGGGACTAGAGAGCTGCACTTCAACTCACTGTGAGGACCATGAGAAACCTACAGGCCCCGCCCACCTGGAGCACCACATCTTTTCATCTCACCTGCACAAAACCTTCCAGAACAAAGCACAACTTGAGGGGGCGGAGCCCAGACAATCAGACCGAACAAAGGGCGTCGTGGAGCTGGGGGGGCTTCGCCTTCGCACCATGTGACGTCTTAACTTTACGGTTATTTCTGCATGATGACCAACAAAACCGTTATAACAAAAATAATTTATAATTCCATCTTGAAGGGTGAGACATACATTGAGTACTTTTCAGACTACAATATTAGCATATTAGCAATGTTTCAGCAACGTTATAAAATGCCCCCTGTTTAGTAAAAGGCCACCCCCCTCCCGCCAATGGCATTTCCTCGTCTGTCACCACTGAGACTGGTGCTTTAACACCGAAGCAGACCAAGTGTGTAGCAGCAATCTATAATACAGTTAATTTCTGACATCAGCACTTATAACATATCAAACTCTGCTATATTTTCCACATTTATTCCCCCTGCATGCTGTCAGTGTAGCCATGTCTCCGTCCAGCTCGGTCCTTCATGTTAATATTTTATGTTTGAGAAGGCCTGAGGTGGTTGCACATTTAAAATTATTTTTCTTTTAGTCCCTCCCATGATTGTATTTCATGCTTTAAACGTCTTGCTCCCCCAGACCTGGAGATATTTTTTTGCAAAACTGAAATACGCTTCCTATGCTCTGGGCTTCGGAATGCTTCCTGAGCAAGAGCTGTGATTTTAATAATTCTTCCAGAAAACCGGACCAGTTGGTCCTTTCGTTGTTTGTTTTTTTCTTTGTTCTTTTTGTAAAGCTGCCAAAATGTTTGGTGCTTGCCTGGTTCTTCCAGACTGGCCTCGGCCCAGCGGCCCCTGTCCTGTTCCTTTTATTCCAGCCAATCATTAACAGCCTAATGATGCGTGTGGCGGAGAACCGGTGTCTCTGGATGGAAGGTCTAAGTAACGTCCGGCACGATAATGTGCTGTCTGCTCAAACTGACCACTCCCTGTGCTAAATGTGCAGCTGTGTCCGCTTAAGGAAATTCGGTGGCCGAGTTTGCTCCGTGCCTCCGTATCAGAGCGTTGAGAGACCCAGGGTTCTTCCACTAAGCCCCACTTCCCCCGTTATCTGCAAAACGTGAAGCCAAAGCCAATATTATCCAACAGGAGCACAGACTGGTGACAAAAGAAAGGAGGAAGTTGTGACAGTTGTGCTCTTCAGCTCAAACTCTCCAAACTTCTTCCTACTAAAGCTCTTCCCTCATTAGTCGTTGTGATGGTGGTTGTGGAAATGTTGTTTAAGGCATGTTGAGTTGGGTGACCTGAAGGTGACATGATGTGATTCCTGTGTACGGGAAAACAACATTCCAGGCCGTGCAGTGACCCTTCCCTTTAGAGGCCGGAGCTGCCGGCCTCTGGAGACCCTGGACCATGCCGCTCCACTCAATTCATTCGGATTTTGTCACCAGCCTGTAGCATTGGACTTGTCTCAAGATTCCTGTCTCTGCGAGGTGAAGGGAGGTCCATGGTAAAAAATGCGGACTTCACCATTCTTGTACTGAAAACTTTTGTGTCTTAACAGTGCTGTTTTGAAATCTGGTATAATTATGAAGCATATTATTTCTGAGTGAACTAACATCATCCAGTGAGATAAATTCAAAAGGCTTTATAACTTTGTTTTTATCCTGCCCTCCATTGTTGAATTTCCTGTCCTGTTATGATAGTACACGGTTTATTTTTTTAAATTATGATTTTCATTGGAAATTAAATGACCTCTGCTTTCGATCAGTTAACGCACTGACTGCAATTTCCACATGTGCTCTGCATGCAGAAGGGGAAACTGTTCGTTTTAAAGCCAACTTGAAAACTGTACATGTAACAGAAATAAAATAATGATAATGCTCTCTGTATTTATATTATTGTTTATTAAAACAAATAGTTCCAGAAGAATGTGTATTTTTGTTGCAAAAGGTTGCATCAATAAATAGTATGTTTATTTTAACGACTTACTGCTTACGAATATAAATTATGTTTGCAAATAAATGTTTTATCTGCGTATACAGAAGTGTGTTGTTTCATTTTCGTGCTTTCTCCTGACAAATTGTATATATAATACAAAACTCTGCTTGAGATTCTTTGGGGACTCAGTCTTAAGAGGATTCGTTGTTGCAGTTAGTTTTAAATTATGCAGCAAGTAAATAAGGGCCGCAAGCAAGTTTAATGACATCTTATAAATCACAGCACTCCCTAAAAACAACTGCTGCTATATTAACATAAATCATTAAAAAATAAACAAACATCAACGTGCGAAAAGGGAAAAATAGGCAACATTTAGGCCAAACGAGAATTGTGCAGCCCCGGCCCGCGCCACTAGGTGGGGCTCCTTTTCTTTGTGAAACCCACGCGTGGCCACTTCTGCTCTCCGGACACGGCTCGTCCACGTTTAATGATCCGAGATTAATTGGCAGTGCCGAGAACGCTGTTTGGCCAAGTTATTTTACCGACTTAACCCTCCGATGAGTTGCATGGAATGTTCCCGTTTGCACTTTTCTTCCAGTGTATATTTCGCCCCTTCCAGACACCCACTGCTTTGCTGCGTTTTCTGCGCATTTGAAAGGGTGTTCTGATGTCTTAAGCAACAAATGCACGTTGTGCAATAAAGAGATGCCCGGAAAAGCAGAGTCCACGTACAAGACAGGACAGAACGCCGGGCGCCCGGAGCACAAGCAGCCGCCATGCCAGCAGGGGGCGCTCAACGGCGTCTGAAATGTCACGCACTTTATTACATTTTCATTTTTTTTTATGTGTTGGCACGCGATAACCAGTAGAAATCATACGAAACAAAAACCCAAATGCGTTCATTAATACTTGTTTCAGTATCGTTTGCCGGGGTTTGCGAGTCTGTACAAGTCTGTACTTATTGGCGCAGAGCAGAGAGGCACAAAAAAACGCGGGGCGAAAAAGCAGCAGGATTTAGGTATGTTTCCATGACTAATTACAATATTTTATCATGATGGTTTACTAAGAAGGACATTAGTAGAACAGAAGCGCCAAATCAGTTTTCAGTTCAGTCGGGATCTGGCAGGATAAAGTCAACTAGCGTCAAATATCCGATTAGGAAAAAATATTTTGCCTCTAAAAGTCCCAAAATGTTTGCCTTCTGGCGCATTCTACGCCCATTATTCTATCATATACACTCTGAATTATTTAAAGGAGCCGATATACAAATAATATGTTGTATTACTTTTTGAAAAGTCTTAAATCCACAATTTATTTTGTGATTGGGATCAAAAAATGAATTTTTGTTTACAACACTTGAATTTTAAAGCTATTTGCTTGTTACTGTGGGTGTGGTTTCAGCATAGAATGCTTAGTTAACACTAGATAAAACAAAGTTATCCTTTTGATTAATCAAAATAAACCAGGTAATAACCTCTTTATACGCAAAGAATTGCCGGTGTCGCCAGATTGGACTGTTTTCAATACTGCTTTGTTGGATAAAGGAGTTTGCCTGGGCCGCTATTTCTGCAAACACATACTATAATCCGAAGAAAGACATTTTTACAAATGTGAGTTTAAAAGGTGAGATTTAAGACTGTAGCTGAGGGAACACATAGGGACACTAGACTGTAGAGACCATCCTGAAAACAGCAATGTTGTCATTAAGATGCTTCCAGATGAAAATTGGTAGCTAACGTTGTTTCTAGCCAATTGTTGAGCTCTGTACTTTGTGTGGGTTGACTGCTGCTGTGCATTTTATGTAAGTGGAGCGTTTGCATTCGTTTGATTTGCATTCATATTTTACAGTGAGCTACGTAGCTGTTCCAAATAAAGGATGTATTATGCTTTGGGTGGCTTTGCTTTTGAACTGGAAAACCATCAGCAGTATCTGGCCACGCTGTGTAGGATTTATTAGAGTGGACTAGATGTTATCAGTCCAAACCCGCAAAATGTATTATAATTCTCAGTCGATTAATAGCTAGTTAGTGTCCTGGGACACCCCCTTCCACGCGTACAGTGGAGCAGGTTACTGGCAGGTTACATTTTCTAAATATCCTGTAAGCATGTGGCTCCGGTTTTACACCGCTGGCACTGCAGACAGCACTCGGAATATTAATATGGCGGATTTAGCGCGGATGGCACAGACGTCCGGCGTGTCGGCATTGGTTTAATTCCACCGGCAGGCTTTGAAGTGCCCGCGTCTCAGTAAGTTGACGGCCGACGAAAGTAGCACAATGTCGCAGTGAGCCTGTCACAGCTTATTAGCGTGGCTTTCGGAGAGAAAGAGGTTATACGCAGGCTAGATTTCCTCCTCTGGAGGAAAACAGAAACCTCAACACACACTGCGTACGTGACACATTGAATTGTCTGCAGGCAGCTACTGGAACGTTGTTGGAATTTTACTTTGCGACCGTTTTTTTTTAGGAAAATGTCCTGTCTTCTAGGGCCGCGCGGTAAAGTTCATACTGTGATATAAATTTACACATATATCATTTGGTAAGTACATTTAAATGTGACTGTTTTTGAAAGAATAATGGGTCCATAGGAAAGGCACTGCAGCAGGAAGTTGTATAATAAACTTTTTTACAGATAAATCAACATATAGCATAACCGTATACCAGGTAAAACAAGATCTGGGCAATTCCAAGTGGACTTTCTGTCACACACATAAGGCCAGTGAAATACCAGGTATTTGTATGATGCGAGTGACTATATAAAACTGAAAGATTTTCTGTATTCAGTATTTACATTAAAAATATTGTCAGTTTACATTAAAAATAGTGTGATTTTTTTGCACCCAACACACTAGGACCATCTGTGGCATTTATGGCATTTATCAGACGCCCTTATCCAGAGTGACTTACAATCAGTAGTTACAGGAGACAGTCTTGCTCAGGGACACAATGGTAGTAAGTGGGGTTTGAACCCGGGTCTTCTGGTTCACAGGCGAGTGTGTTACCCACTAGGCTACTACCACCCACTTGCCCGATCAGTTACGCAATCTCTACATTTAAACTCTAAATGTAAGGATTACTGGTCATTTTAATGATATTTAAGGCCTTATTTTTTTGGAATTTAGAACTTTTAAAGATCCGCGGATCTGCCGTGTGCTCAGCGCTCTCTGTGCTCGTGCTGCAAGTGCAGGTGATGCGACGCTGTCGTTTTCGCAAAGGAGCAGATATTTCTGCAGCAGGCCGGTATAATCAAGATGTCTCCCGTTCGCCAAATTTATAGGGCATGCCACTTATCCCATTTATACCGCACATCGCTGCTGTCTTCACTTCTCTCCGCCAGTTCAGAAATACACACACCAGTCTGGCACCTGAGTTAAACCCACAGGCAGGTTTTGGTATTTTGTCAAAGGCTGCTGCATCTAAATAGACCCAGTGAAATTGTAATTACAAGAATTTTGTGGGGTGTTTTTGGTACCAAGAAAAAAGTAACTGCTGACAGGGTCATGGGTGTGCAAGACTGACTTATGCATTTCAAAGATGAACTGCCTCCTCATTTATGGAATCAGATTTATTCCAAAAAATTTAAAAGTGAATTGACTGTCATTGTGAAAGACTGCAGCACAGCACACAGTGACACAGTGAAATGTGTCCTCTGCATTTAACCCATCACCCTGAGTGAGCAGTGGGCAGCCATGACAGGCGCCCGGGGAGCAGTGTGTGGGGACGGTGCTTTACTCAGTGGCACCTCAATGGCACCTTGGAGAATCGGGATTCGAACCGGCAACCTTCTGATTACGGGGCCGCTTCCTTAACCACCAGGTTGGAGGTTGGAATTTTGACAACCTACATTTTTGCTCTTTTTCATATTTGCTTGTGAGGCTTTCAGTTATGCTGCTCGTTTTTACAGATTCACTGCTGGCTTTTCAGTTAAAGTTAAAGTGAAGTGATTGTCACGTGATACACAGCAGCACAGCACATGATGCACACAGTGAAATTTGTCCTCTGCATTTAACCCATCACCCTGAGTGAGCAGTGGGCACCTGTCATGGCTGCCCACTGCTCACTCAGGGTGATGGGTTAAATGCAGAGGATACATTTTGTTGTGTCACCCTGTGCTGTGCTTCACATTGACAATCTCTGACTATTTAGAGCCGTGCCACAAGAGCCGGCTCTCTGAAAAGAGACAAACTTTCCATCACTAATTCAGAGGAATGGAGCTGTCACTCAAATACCTGCTGGCCAATGAGGTGAAGCCCACGTGAGAGAACTGTGCCAGAAGTCCAATCAAATCTTCAGGCACGTAAACCGGCGCAAAGCAACTGAAAACCCAGCAGTGAAACTGAAAAAAACAACGAGCAGCGAAATTGAAAGAAAATGAAAAAGATCGAGATGTAAAAAATCCCAACCTGTAATTTTACATGTCAACATTTTATATTTGTTTCAGAATTTTGGCACAAATCTGATTCCATATTCTGGATGATTTAAACCCTCTCCTGTTAATACCTCACATACGCCCAGGTGTTGCACAGCGTCTAGGGCTACAAATATAGAATATTTTTGGAATCGAGTATTCGATTTTTGTCGATTAATCTGATAAATCATACTTTTGCATTTTTAAACAACTCTATCAGTAGTGTGTTATGCAACAAGCAATTGGCTGTTATTCCTCACAATTTTTTTTTTGTTCAAACTCAATACTTTTATTAGATCAAAGCTTAAAACCTTTGGGTTATTGACTCCAGAACTAATCCCATTTAATCAATCATTCTGTGAAATATTCATTATGTACATGATGTACATGTTTTGAGATGTAACCTATCAGTGTGTTTGTGTGTGTGTGTGTGTGCGTGTGAATTACATGAGTGAGATCTTGGTGTATTTGCTCTCTTGCTACTTGTCATGCCTCGTCACTATCGACTCATAACACAAATAATTACAAATAATGTATGTTATAAGAAGCGCTAATGTTAGTTAGCAATCATAATACCTTGTAGAAGCTCCGAGTCTGCTTGGAGAAGTGCGGTTTATGTGAGGATATTTTCGGTTAAGGTGCTGTAGTTTTGACGTAGTACTATTATGGTAAGCCAGGTCCGTTTTACAGTGTATACACTGCACTACGTTGTCCACGCAGCATAAAATGGTCCCACTTTAGACATTTTATGCCTTTTACGCATACCGGAGCCAATAAATCGCGGCTCCATAAATCGCGCCTCCTTCGAATCACCGAACCGCCAAAGGTGCCACTGAGCAAAGCAACACACCTTTCGTGGCTGCCCACTGCTCACCAAGGGTGACGGGTTAAGAGCAGGGGACACGTTTCGTTGTGTGCACCGTGTGTTGTGCTGTGTTTCACAATGACAGTCACTTCGCTCTCACATCTAGCGTAGGGTCTCCCAAGATATGGATAATAAGAACGTATCGTGCTTTAGTTTAGTTCCCCAATGTCAGCTGCTATGCATATTTCAGTTGCCAGCAGGTTTGGAGGCCAGTGGGAAATGTATTATATTTATTATATTTATTGAGGTCATTTTTCAGTTTACTTCAGTAATAAATTTTTCCTCAATGTAACATTGTGAATAATAGTTATATGAATACATTTGTCACCAAAGTACTTATAGCAAGAGTGATAGGGGGAGTGGAAATAAATATAGAGATAGAGAACAAATAGGTTTGCAAATGTCAGCACTATTGGTAACTTTAACAAGAGATTTCGAGAGGAAACAAACAGAAGAGAAAATAAATGATGAAATAAAATAAAAAGTGGTGCATTAACACCTACATTACGACTACAAAGTTTCATGTAGCGTTGCAATTAGAAACTCAGCATGGTTTACTGATCTTCCGAACCCCATCCCGATCATACGCAGCATATCCAAACATGCTTTACGTAACAACATCCGGGGTTCCGACTGTGGTCCCACATGGTGAAGCAGGGCTGCTTGGTCCTCCTGAGATGAACACGATCTCTTTTCCTGAATCTGTGGTCTGGTTGCAGCTTGAGGGTTTTAACCGATATCTCAGCTGTTTACGTGTCAGAATTTTTTGGTTTTTGTGATATAAGATAAGATGATCCTTTATTTGTCCTGCAAATAAAATATTTTTTATATGGAATACATAGCAACAGGGAGGCATTCACCTCAGATCACAACACGTATGAGCTGTCGGAGGAATACGGGCCGGGAGTGACGGAGCGCGTGTTCATAAGGCCCGACTTGTAAGAGTGAGCTGAACTCGGTGCACTTTGAGCCCCTCCCCCTTTCCCGTCCCAGGAGCCTGGAAGGGCGCGGGGGTCAGAGGTCACTGGTCTTTAGGTTTGATCAGCAACCGTGCGTTAAACACCCCTCTCCGCTCCTCACTGATCTGATGCCTGCAGCGGGATTAGGCGGGCGCGAGAACTGTAGCGCGGAGAGGACAAACTCCTCAATTCCGCAATGCCATTGCAAGCAGGATATAACAACATGGTGATGTAAATCACCGGCAATTTATTCTAAAAATGGCCAAACGTTCATTTAGTTTATGAAATGAAGGCACAGCCTGAGCCATGAACAGTGTGTGCACCTGATCAATTATACATTCTCTGCACTTAGACACATTAAAGGATTAATTCAAAGATGCTTTTGAACGTTCTAATGAATCCTCTCCTTGCATATCATGTGCTTATATGTGTTTTGCGTGCTGTTTGACCAGAATGTATAATCAATATCAGTACAATCAGGCATAAACAACAATTATGTAATCATATAGTAGTCATAAACTTCATATGGTATAACAACTATATGAAAAATAGGCTTGGACAAGTAAGATTAGTCGAATAATAAATGTTTACTATGATTTAAATAGTTTGTATAATATTATTTATTAATATTATTATTACAATTTTTTTTTTTTTTAACAAAAGTTTGTAATGACCTTTTCTCATTCCAAGAGGATTTTGGGTAACACTCAAAGTAAAATAGATAATCGATGTGATCAGTTTCATCCCGCGCCCGCGTGGACGCGTTGCGGTTTTTGATCGGCTTTGACGGCCTGTGACTGCCTCTGATCAGCTTTAATGTGCTGCCAGGCCAAAGGTCACCTCAACTTGTTTTGGGGTCAGGTCGTGACACAAAGGCTCAGATTGGTCCACGCCTTCTGGCGTGTTGTGTGGAGGAAGTGATCTGGGGGTCTGCGACGGGTTTGGCGGGTTTGTCGGCTGGGATTTAGGAAACGTGAGGTACCGTTGCTCGTGTTCCCAGGGGACCTTTGGGAACCTTTGTCTCAGAAAGGTGAGTCCTCGTCCCTCACACACACCCAGAGCTCACCGACACACCCCATCTTACCTCCCGCCACTGCTCTCCCCACGAGACAGGCTTTGTTCTACGCTTTTCTCATGACCTTTGACCTCCTGCATCAGCCGGGTGCCTGTCTGGAGACGAGAGGTAAGCCCTTTTGGTTCACGCCGCGCGCCGCTATAGACGCTGCACCTGCACACACTCAGTCATCCAAATCCACACACATTCACTTATACTTAACACGTACACACACAAGCAGCCTGCACCTGCCTACACACACACACACACACACACTCATATCTATACACATGCAGGCTACATCTGTCAGATTAACCGAGCATGCTCAGTGTTGCCGAGCTGCAAGGGGACATGGGGCATGTCGGGGCGGCGAGTTCAGCTCGGGCTTATCTCCGCGCGGGAGGTAAAAAAGGGAAAAGGCCGAGGCAGAGAAGCAGACAGAACGTTCCGTCTGCGCGCGGGATTACGCCTCTCGGACAGCTGTGCGTGGCCACGCCCACATTCAAGGTCACCTCGGGACCCGCGGGTGCCTCTCTTCTGCATGGGATTTGAGACCTGGTCTCAGGTGGAGATGGCGATACCGGCTCCGGGGACAGAAGCGCGCATGGCGGCGGAATGAGGGCGCGGGGGGTCTGGACCCGCCGTCTCTGCCGGGCGCGGGGGCTGGGCAGCGGCGCGTCACGAGTCAGGCGGCAGCGGGCGGGGAAAGTGGGTCACCGCGGTGCGAGCGGAGTGGGAGATAATGGGCAGACAGGGCCGCCCAGGGCCGGGTTTGTAGGCCAGCAAACATGATGAAACAGGGTGACACCAGACTGCGGCGGCGCGTTCCCACACTGCTAATAACTCACGCGGCCCCGGCGCGGGACTAATGATCCCGCTCACGTTCGCACGAGTTCCGTCCTTTTTCACCCCCGACTCGCATCGAGATTCGAAAAATGAAAAACTCCGTCTCCGTTCTTGTGCTATTCATCTGAAAATGGACAACCAGACATCCAAGAAGACCCTCTTTACATTGTGGTCGACTGTGCTGCTACGGCGCCGCCGTTTATATTTGAACGCCAGTTCCCTCGTATGTCACCATGTGCTTCGGGTCACATGTGGCAACGAATGACAGGAATGGCTTCTGCTGCTCAGGATTAGTGATAAATTGAATTGTTTCGCCCCATTATACTGTAATTTGGTAATCTGGTTTAATTCTGTGCACAGAAAAGACCTCCAGATACGAGGCCATTTGGAAATTATGACTCGGTGGGAGTGTATGTGCGAGAGGACAATCTCCAGGATCCTGTTTTTTATACAGCAGCAAGTTATAGTGATGCATGTTCAGAATACAACAATAAAGTATTTCTGTTCAATGTGAAATTTGATTTTGAATGCAGTTACTTAAAAATAGGTGGAAAACCATGATCCGGTCCGGCAGGGGTTACTCCGGAGTTTCATGTTGGTCCTGTGTTACGTTTCCTGATTGTCATCACCTGTGTATAATTGTATAAAGCTGCCCTGTTTGTGTCTGTTCTCCGTCGGGTCATTGTTTGGTGATGTATACGTGCGTATATGTCCTTCTTCCTCGCCACGTCCTGCCACCGTGACAATATGATATGATGTGAGGATTTAAATCAAATGCAAATGTTGATAAAAGTAATGTTCCTGGTGATGCTGATGTGCAAAAAGTTTCTTTTTTACACAGCAACGTCATGTATTCTGCATTCGGACATGAGAACGTTGCTGATGTCTTCATCAGATGTCTTCATCTCACAGGCCTGTGTAGATGGCCGATGACGTTTCTCCACGAACGGAGACCCGGGACTGACCTGAAGGTTTATGCTTTGCGCTTCTCTGTGTCGCGAGCAGGACAAGGTCTATTTAGAATCTTACCTAAAAGAGTTCTTGGAATGAGCAATAATGCTGCGCCCCAATACGGTAAAAAAGGTCTTTTTTTTTTTTTTATTGTAATTCTAAAAGGTAAACCTTCAACCATTAAGCGCCATTAAGTGTTGACCGCACGAATGGAAACCAGTACATTTGTGGCGTGTGAGTGTATTCTAGTCATTTGAGAGCACATTACTGGTGTGCTGCATTGTTGTCACTTTGGACTTTTTTTTTTTTTTTTTTTTTTTTTACATAGAAATCTTAAGTTAAAGCCGCAGCGAACACGTTCCCCAGTGAAATCGTTCCGTCTGTGGGGTTCTGGTAGCAGAATGAAAACAAAGTGAAGAACAAAGAACAAAGCGTGCACACACTGATTACAGGAAGCTCCAATGAGCTCGGGCAGCAGAACGGAGTGTCACTACCGGAGCCGGACTTTGGAACGAGAGGGAGGGGTGTGTGTATGGGGGTTGGGGTGGGGGGGGCAGTGAGAGTCCCATGGTATTGGTTTGAGACCGTGTCTCTGTGTGTGTGTGTGTGTGTGTGTGTGTGTGTGTGTGTTTTGCGAGCTTTCACTGGGCTCTATTTTCTCTCTCTCTCTCTCTCTCTCTCTCTCTCTCTCTCTCTCTCTCCTCGGCTCGGCGTTGCAGCTCCGGGAGGCGGCGGCTGCCGCGGCGTGGCGCGGCAGGACGGGCGAGCGGGTGAAGTGGATTAACGCGACTCCTCTGAGAGAGAAAGTGGAGAGGAGGCGAGCCGGGAGAGGTGTGGCGGCGCTGGCGACTGAAATGGCTGCTTTTGATCCGCGAGTCCCACCAGAGGCAGCAGTGGGAGAAAACTTCACTTCCCAGGCGGGAGCGGGAGGAACGCCACAGCAACTTGGGAACTGGAGGTAAGTGGCGCCGCACTCGTGCTGTGTGCGTGTGTGTTTTTATTTTATTTTTTTGTGAGCACTTGTGTTGTGCGCGCTTGAACACTTTGAAGTACTTTTCAGGACGTCTTCGGCATGCGTGTGTGTGCTCACTCGTGTGTGTCTGCAAAGTTCACTTGTCAACTTCTTCTTGAACATTTCTTTCGTGTACATGTGGACGTGTGTGTGGTACAGGAAAATATGTCCCGCGCTGTTGTGTTCTGTCCATGTGTGTTTGTGCAGTTGCAGGTGTCAGTGTGTGTGTGTGTGTGTGTGTGTGTGTGAATGCCTTCAGTTGTACAAATGTGTGTACAATCCTTTTTTATACGAGTGTGTAGGTGTAATTTGTTATTAATTATAAAAAAAAGTCATTTGTCCTTGTAAAAGTACATTTTTACGAGCTTTTTAGTCTCTGTGTGTTTTGTGTGTCTGAGTGAGTGTTGTGTAGTGTGTGTGTGCATAATCGAGTGTCTGTGTGTGTGTGTGTGTGTGTGCGAGGACTCATGCCTGCCACTCGTCTCAGCTGCTCTGGATCTCCCAGGGCAGCGTCCGCGTCTCCATTGTTCAGACGTGCAGACGACTCTGAGGTCCAGAAATAGAAGCGCCGCGTCTCTTCCCCGCTCACGCGGTAAAACACGCACCTCACGCCTCTCTGCGAAGCTCCGCTTTCCGAGGTAGAGCCGAGAGTCCGATACGGTGGAACCCGGAACTCCGGTCCCGCCTGGATCACGTGCCCCGCTGTCCACGATGTCCACGGGTTACACCATTACAAGCTACAATCCTTCACTGACTGCCGACCCCATCACACGGCCGCCGTGGACAGTTCAGATGTGTGTGTGTGTGTGTGTGTGTGTGTGTGTGACTCACTAACAGGAGAACTGAAAACACACAGGCTGTACAAAAGGAAATCCTGTCAACACCCAAAATAGCTACACCCCACCGGCCACCGCTCTTTTAAATAAAGTCATTCTGGCCCTGAAACGTGAGTTCCCGAGGGGCACGGAGAGAGGGGACCCGGCACGAGGCGGCCGCGCCGCGGTGCCGCATGCCGCGCGCTCTTACCGACCGACCTCCGTGGAGAATAATAGCAGGCGTTTGTGAAGGTCACCCTGGCCAGGACGCGTCTGGCCGGCATGACTAACTCGGGCGGACTGGGCCGAAGTGTTGACCGCTTCTCCCACCTTATAGTGCCTACTTTTAAAAAGGCCGTATCTCGGTATCGAAGAAGATGGAACGTTTTGATGAGACATCCGGATTAAAATAAACGTAAGCTTGCGATCTTTACAGCATGCCATACATATATATACAAGTTTTCCCAACTCCAGAGGATTCATATTCCTGCCACATAAGCTCAGTCCCTTTATTTGGGAAGTTGAGGTTGGAATAATTGTTAAAAAGGGAGCGAGGAGTGTGTGTGTGTGTGTGTGGTGTGTGTGTGTGTGTGTGTGTGTGTGTGTGTGTGTGTGTGTGTGTATATATATATATATATATATATATATATAAATATGATGGCGGTGTTCTCAGAACCTTTGTTCTCTCGGCGCAGGCTTAGAGCCGTTCCCGTTCTCATCTCGACGGGACTCCTCTGTCTTTGTCGTCTCCCATACACGTTTAATCTCAGCCACTTTAGACGACCTGATCCTCAAGTCTGAGCCCTCCTGAGAGGGGGGATCGGGGAGGAGGGCGGTGGGCACCTCCTTTGTGTTTCCCAAAGCAAAAGGATGAGGTCACCGCGGGACCGCGGTGATCCGAGGGTGAAAGTTCACTTTCGGGTCAGCTCCGCTTCCCCCCTTGCTGGGCTGGTCAGACAGGATGTGGAGGCCAGAGAACCAGTAAAGGACAGATGCTGCCGAGGAAGCGGCAGGACGCGGTAACACACGGCGTCGACTCAGATCTCCTGGAGGCCCACAGAGAGGAGATTCTGGCCAATGGCTGCGCTGCCGTTGGCTTTTTGTCATTTTACTTTTTTCAGTTGCTTTTTTTTTTATTCGGTTGCTTATGGCAACCAATGGTCTGGCGCTTCGTTCGTTAACTCCGCCTCCTCTTCATTCTTGTTTCTGTGTCACCCTTTTCCCTCTGGAAATTAACACCGAGAATAGCGGCATGGCTGATCATAAATGTGTTGTGTTAAAAAAAAAAATTAATTACCAATAACATCTAATTAGCAAAGGTATCAGTAGCCGTCATTCATTAGGATGAAACTTTCTGGAATTATTTTGGTGCACTTTGGTGTACAATCAGTACATTAGACAGTAATTTCTAATAAATCGTAATGAATAAATGATTCTTCATAAGGAAAGAAAACTTATCAATTTGTTTGTTTTTCCATAGAAGACTCTGCTTGTTTGAATATATGAAAATAATAAAACTATAATAAACTCTCATTTGTTATTACGGTTTTGAAATAAAAACAGATATTGGATTTGATTATTTATCCCAATGCTACAAGCCAATTATCTAAAAATGATCTTTGCTCGTAATTATGTGTAGTGCTGAACATTGGCAGCGTTATCGTCTAGAACGTTCTACTGTGAAGCTCGTCCGTTGCTCCGGACTACATAAAACACTGGCTTGTCAGTAGGAACATCAGTGACGTTGACCAGCTCCGAGGTGGAATTAATGGTAGTTTATTTCATCGTATTGTTGATGTGCTGGTGCTCTGTTTTTATGTGCAAGGTCACAGGACTGACGTCAGCGCGGTGCACTGTGCACCCAGAGACCGCGGAGGGGGTGGCGGCGTTTGTGATCGTAATGTCCAATGTTCTGAAGAGGTGCAGCAAAAAAAAAAAAAGAAAAAGCCGCCGTGCTTTGTTGTTTCACCCTGTCTGCATTTCTGCAGGTCGACAGAAAGCTCCTGAAGCACCAGCAAGGTCGGCGAGGGATCCAGCCGCAGTCGCACTCTCAGAAACCTCTAAAGAGCCTCTTGTGTCCACACTCGTACTTTTCCAAAGACGCAGTCTGCTCTCTCCATGGTTTCAGCGTCAAGCCTGAATGAACTGAATATACAGGTTTCTATTGGATGATTTATCACAGTAGTGTGAAGTGTGGACAGGTGACAGGTGAAGAGTTTTTCCTCTTTATTACTACTAATAATAATGGTTTGTGTGTAATTGCAACAGGCTTTGATGCAATTTGCATAAAAACGATCACTTTAGAACTAAGCTACTACATTGTGTTTATCTTAATGCAGTATTTCGTTCACGCAGTGATTTTTCACCAGATTGATACTACAAGGTGCCCTTGGTTCTCTGGTGCTTATCCGCATTCTATGATGTGTTTTGCACGTGATTATCCTACAGAGAATGGCTAAAGGGATCTCTTCACTCTTTTTAGTTTTAACAGTGTGGTCATATGTACGTTAAAAAGTTGTTTTAAATTGTAGACGATAGTAAAAGTGGTTTTGTGACGCCGAATCCTATTGACCACGCGGCGGGCAGCTGACGGGACGATTGTTGGGCCCCCAGCAGGTTCCCGAAAGCATGCATGCAGACACACGAGTGTGCGGTATGGGAAAATACGGCGATAGAAGAGAAACGGCACATTACTCTTCATTACTCTGTCAGGAGGGCCCCTTTCTCCCTGCTGCTGAGTGTTAATCATCAGCGCCGGGTGGAGTATAATCAATGAGGAATGGCCCTCGCCCAGCGTGGGAGCTGTGGGAGTCTGTGTGGCGGCGTCCTCGCTCCTCCGAACGCCTCATTACAGGCCTGGACACGAGCAGCGTCTCGGTGTGTAATAATAACCGCAGAGAAATCCAATATCGCTGCCTGAGTGTCAGAACATGACGGATTTCACCCTGCCGTGATTTTTGGGCCCGCGTGGAAGTGGCTTGTTGCCGCCGTCCCAATCTGTGCCCTCAACGGAACCAGTTTCCTTCTCATTGGCCGATCCGGCGAGCCGGAAGACAAAGGGTGTTTGTTACCTTTCGCATTCTTCCCTCGGCTCACTTTCGCTGGAACAATGTGGCTGATGCAAGAGCATCAAATGCAAACAGGTACAGATTTAACTTACTTACTTACACACTAGACACACACCAGCTGTCTGGGTGACAGTTATGTGACAGTAGCCCAGGTGGTACATGTGACACACGATACACATGTCTGAGAGAACAACATGTGACAGGTGTCCAGGTAATATCTGATACTGCTTGTGTGTGTGTGTGTGTGTGTGTGTGTGTGGTCTTGGGAAGGCCGTGAAGCAGCTCAAGTCTTAAAGGACCATGACACAACATCTGAAGGGGTTCAAACCACACCTGAGGAGCCGAGGTCTAGTTTCATCTCCAGATGTTGTTTTGGAATCTGATTAGTGCATAGATCAGTAGGTCGTAGGTCACGTGGCTCGTGAGTGCCAGGATGGATAAATAAAGCCATTATGTCCCTTAAACAATATACCCTAATTAGGTTCCACATGTCCGGAACACTTCAATATGTATATATTCAAAATGATGTATGGAGCTGTAATAAAATTTTAGCATTCATTTAAAACTGTTTCATTTAATTTATTAATTTCATAAAATTAGCTATAAGTCAAACATCCCATTAGTGGCGTGTGCTCAAGTAAACACTGATGTTAACAACATCTTATATATAGTGCAGATGATTACAGATGTTGTGTAATGTAAGTATTATTCTGTTATATGTGCATGTTCTGCTAGTGGAGAGCGCAGAGTTATATCTTATTTTCAATTAAGGACATTCAGATCTGGATTTGCATTACGTATTTTATATAGAAATCCTGTCTGATCCACAGTAACTGACAACACTAGATTAGATTAGATTAGAAGATTAAAAGATTTTACTAAAACAATTAAATACTGTATTAATTACAAACATCTTATTCTTAATTAACATTAAGAAAGGAAAAGTAAAGGGATTAAAGTGGACTAGAACAACCTGTGCATGGAAAGTCAGTTTTAACACACTTTTAACCAGCAGCCACACTGAAGGAATTCCAGTCGATTAAAGGAAATTAAATTACAGAATGAAATGTGTTCACTCCGCAGTTTAAACGCAGACTGCAGTGTATACAGATCTGGGGTTTTATGTTCCCTCTTGCATTCCTCACTAACAACTAGGTTTATAGGAATATTTTTCTGGAATCTGTGGTGAATTCCAGCATTGTGTGTGTGTGTGTGTGTGTGTGTGTGTGTGTGTGTGTGTGTGTGCACATGTCCCTGTTTTAACAAGAGCCAAATCTCAGCAAAAGTAATGTGATTTTGTTTCCGCTAACCAGTTGAAGACTTTAAAAACGCTAAAAGATTTAGTTTTGGTCTTAAAAAACATTTCTTAGATAGTAATTACATTACCTTGTCTCATCAATAGTTACAATAGTTATGTGTGTGTCTACAAGTATGACCACTAGATCTTTATTATACAGGATACAGAATACAGGATGAAGAGATGCTGATGGTTAACGCCACATGTAAATTATTAATAAAACCTGAAACCGTGGGGCAGTAGTTGGCCTAGCAGGTAAGGAAGTGGACCTGTAAACAGAAGGTTGCCGGTTCGGCGCCAAGGTGCCACTGAGCAAAGCACCGTCCCCACACACTGCTCCCCGGGCGCCTGTCATGGTGATGGGTTAAATGCAGAGGACGCATTTCGTTGTGTCACCTTAAGAAATCAATAAATCCACTAGCCTTCAGTAATCATCTAGATCTGGCTTTATAGGATGAGATGCTCATTAAAGCATATTCAGTCTCTCCACACTTATTCTGAAATATATTCTTTGACGCCGCCTGGATGCGTTGTCCTCATTGTCCCTCTTTCTGGAACACGACTCGACCCATCGTCGCTCACGGGCTACACACGTGCAAGCGTGCACACATGTGCGCGATGGAAAAATAAGCAGAGGGGTGTAGCCGGGGAGCGACAGGTCGGGAGGGGGCCAGGAAAATAAACAGGTAGCGGAGGGTCTCCGCCCGGCGTGGAATGGGCAGGATTCGTCGAGATTACGATGTACATAAAGTCGTATTTGTGTCAGCATTTCAGCTCTCGACGTCTTATCTGTACACGCGCGCAGATCCGGCTTACGCCGAACCGTCCGGCGGCCCTGCAGGGGTGTGGGGTTCGGATGCGGCAGCTGGCGACGGGGCCCGTGGTGCTGCGGAGGCACGAGGATTAGACGAAAAGGCCCGACGTCCGGCACACACCCGCGAGTTTTTATCTCCGACACCGTTCGAGTTGCACAGACCGACGTGCCCGGGGCTCAGTCTGACCCACTAGTTTAAAAATACTGCGCCGCTGTTCTCTTGGCGACGGCGGCCAAAGATTGATGTTTATCTCGGCCGCGCAACCGGAGCCGCTGCCCGGACCTCAGAAATAGCCTGGTGCGTAACGTCTGATAGCGGCGCACTTGTAGGTGCCCGAAGCCTCGGAAATAGTTCCCGCTAAATCCAGCCCGGTGCTGCTTTCAGTATCCCTCGTGTTGGTCTGCGGTTTCCATGGTTACCGGCGTAGCTTTGGGAGGCTGGGCGGATTACTGTTGGCCTCCTTTCAGCGGCTGGTGATGGACGGAGAGGAAGAGAAAAAAAAACGGCCCTGTTGTTAGATGGACGGCCGAGTGGAAAAGCAGGAAGCGTCCCGGGGTCACGAGGGGTCACGACCGTGCAGACAGGATGAAGAGTGAAGGGAAGGACGGGTCGAGGGGCACGCAGGCCGAACATTCAGGTGACCCTCGATTGACCTCTACGCTTACAGACGAAGAGAAACATTCAAACTGTTCAAGCTGAACATTCACACACACACTCATGTGATGAGAAACACACACGCCTTAACACACACACACACACACACCTCTTTTACCAATTGCGCTTGCTAAGCTTTATGGATTTACCTACACCGTCTGAATTCCTGATGAACTGATCTGATATGCAGAATTACCAGATTTTTCCACATCCCCTTGGATATAAAGTATGCTGCCCTGCCAAAAAAGTTCCTGGATATGATCAAATGGGCATTTTACTGATGAATCGTTCAATTACTTAGAAATAATAAACAAGCATTTTTTTTTTATTTGGAAGGGCAGGTGGTCAGAGATAATTTAAACTTTGAACTCACAGACCTTTCAAATAATGAAATGAATCATTTCTACATGCATCATGCAAGTAGAACCGGGAGGTTTGAATCTAAACAGCTGTGTGGTCTCAGGAAAGCCAACTACCATTAATTCCTCGGGTGCTGGATCAATGGAAAAAGGTCACGTGGTCTGATGGGTCCAGGCTGACGCTGTTCCAGAGCGATGGGTGCACCAGGGTAAGCATGGTCCCGACTGCAGAGGTGTGTTAATGGGTTCGTCAGCCGACCATCTGAATGTACTTCGCATACACGAATAAAGACAATGCAGTTTGGGTTCAGGCTCAGCGTAACCAACCAGCTCTGTATGCGTGTGCGTGCGCGTGTGTGTGTGTGTGTGTGTGTGTGTGTGTGTGTGAGACCGAAAGAGTGAGAGAACGTGAGCAGGAAGTTAAGCAGGAATGCCGAGTCACTCTCCCTCAGGAAATGGGGATGCTTTTCCAGGCCTGGAGGCCTGGTCCATGTACCCCGGCAGGAAAAACAAACAGCGACTGAGGCTCAGCTGGCCCCCAACTGCAGGCCCCGAGGGGCCCCGAGTCTCACACAACCCACTTACACACTAAACACCGGGACGGAGGTGCGTCAGAGCAGCGCGGTTTATGGGCTGGAGGCATGCGATTGGACAGGCGCTCCATAACTCCGCTCCGAGCCTGACACAGCGCGGCCGGGCCGAGGAAGATTAACAGTGTGTGTATGGATACGTGCTGGCGAGAAGTTTGTGTGTGTGTGTGTGTGTGCGTGTGTGGGCCATTAGTCGGTCATTTTCGTCACTCCAGCACTGGTCTGCCCACCCGTCAGGTAATTATATATGAGGCAGTACGTCATAAATCCCTGAACTCTGTGCCCTCAGGCGACAGCAGAAACACAAACACACACTCACACACACACACACACACACACACATTTAGTAGAGATGTGCATTTGAAAAAATTTCACTATTCAAATGACCACTCAGGTGAATTTGAATTCAGTTACCATCTAAAAGCGAAGTCCTTTCGATGTTTTACACTTACAATACACAACATATTTTAGAATTGCATATATTTATATGCCACAAAAAGGCCAAAAATATACATTGACTTTTACAAAAATTAAAAGGTATATTTTCTATCAGATAAGGAAACAAATGCTGTGATTGGATATTTAAATATTCAAATAACAATTTTAATATTTAATCCCAGGAATCTGTTGTATTTTATGTTATTATAAGTCATTTCTTGAGTTATTCTCAGCATGTTTTTGGTCTCTTTGCTGGTCAGTCTGGAGGTCTTCTCCTCCGCATTTTTCATCTCCAAGACCATCGCTGTGAAAGAGAAATCGTATCCTTCTTAATTTCCCTCCCCTTCCCTCAATCCTGCTCTCAAAACGTCCATCTTGTCCCTTCACGCCCCGAGAGAAATGCACACAGATGGTGAGCGATGGTGCTTGGCTCTGTCGGCTCTGGTTTGTGTTGTGTGATTGTTGTGCAAGCGTTGTTGTACAGTTTGTGTTGCGCCCTTTTTTGACTGCATAGGTGCACATGTGGACATTTGTCTACATAAACACTCCATACAGCCCTTCATGTGGCTGCATTCATTCTATAGGTGCAGGACGTTGCATAACGACTTATAGGGACACACTGTTTGCCTGTGTTTGTGTGTGTGTGTGTGTGTGTGTGCAGTCAGACAGAAGCATATGTGTGTGTTGTGCCTCAGGACGGCACACACTGTTCCATTGACAGATGCACAGTAGAGAGGAACCCTGGAGAATGTCTCAAATGTCCTCTAGAATTTCCGCCCTTAGGGATGTGTGTGTGTATGTGTAAGTGTGTGTGTTAAGTGCATTTCTTGTGTTGCCGTGGCATACGTGTTTAGATAAATACACAGGCTACGTATTGAGAAATGTATCTCATCAGGTGTGTGTGTGTGTGTGTGTGAGACACGTCAGGATCTGAGAGAAGCAGACTGGCTTTAACTGGTTTTTACATACGTGTGTCCGCGCGCGTTTGCATGTGTGTTTTTACGTACCGCGTTATCAGATGAAGGAGGCATGTATGTTTCCTCCCCTGGAGACCTGTGTGTGTGTGTGTGTGTGTGTGTGCGCGTGAGGCTGAACTCGCTGCACTGTTGCAGAACGCAGGTCATTGGGTACAGCGTTCCTTGGGAGTGTAGTCTGTTTACACGACACAGCACAGCATGGATCGGCCGGGCAACGCCATGAGAAAACACTCTCAGCCTGCCAATCTGTGTGTGTGTGTGTGTGTGTGTGTGTGCGTGCGTGTGGTACGCCATGCATATGTTTATGTGCGAGTGTATTGATATTTTTGACATTAGTACATCAGTCCCCGTTTAGAGCGTATGTGTTTCAGCATTCTAATTTGGAACGCCGTAAACAAAACCTGCCTTGTTATGCTGCTAGGCAGTAATCTGTCCAACATGGAGGCATGGGAGTGTGTGTGTGTGTGTGTGTGTGTGTGTGTGTGAGAGAGAGAAAGAGATACGGACAGAGAAATGACTATGAAAGCCTCCTTTGTTTTCGTCTCGCTGGTGGCTGCTGCGCCGCTCTCTCTCTCTCTCTCTCTCTCTCTCTCTCTCTCAGAGGGGAAAAAGCCACAGCCGTAAGTGACCAGCGCCCCGCGTGTGCGGACGCGGTGGGTACAGTGGAGGTCTGGAGTGTAACCGTGTCCGTGTTTTCTCAGGGAAGTGTGTTTATCTAGCCGACCCGCGCCGGGGGCCCTTTTGTTTAACTTGGTGGAGAGTCGTGCCCACCGGAACCCGGCGGGCCCCTCGCCGAGGCCCTCGCCCCTGCGCGTTCTGCGTGTGACAGCCCGGGCGCATGTTCCATCTGTGCGGCTCCTTGCAGACGGAGACTCGGCGGGGACGCGTTAGGGCCCACCGCTGCACAAGGAACGTACTCACGTTCCTGCTTATACGGAGCGAGAGCGGTCCTCCTGAAAATGTCCTAGTTGCGTCTGAAGGCCCCGTGCTTTGCTCTCTTCTCTTCTCAGGGTGCGAGCGGAACGTGCCACCTCACCCCTCCGTCCCCGGCGACTCGGAGGCGACGGCTGCTCGCCTGCCGCCACGTCTGGACCGTGGACCAACTTGCCAAGATGTGAGTTTCCTCTCTCGCACGCACACGGCGCCGTGAAGCGAGCCCGTTAACTGTCGACTTGTAGGGCCTCCGCTGAGGAGGTGGCGTGCGTTTGGTCACCGTTGTTCCGTGTCCTTTTAAGACAGTCGAGGCCTGCGTGTTGCTGCCAGGCCTGGTCTCTAGCGGTGGGAGGCAGCCACCGGGGATTCGTAACAAGGTTTTTTTCTTTCTGAATCTTCCCTTTTGTGTCAATGCTGCCCCCTGTTGGAGCCTCCAGGAGTAGAAGTGTTCACACACACGTACACACACTCACAGAGAGGGATTGATGAAAGGGGGGGGCAAATCCTATTTTCGATTATTTTAAATAATAATATCAAATTTGGCACTTTTCAGTAAAGATTAGGGGCTAACACCCACTAAATCGGCCCAGGTGCTCTTGTTGACCATCTCCGATGATCAGACGAATGAATTCAGATCATATGCGGAGTAAACGTGATTAAGTTGGCTCGTCTGCCGGCCGCAGGAAGTGCACAGAAGGGCCCTGCAGACCAGGATATCGTGACTTTTAATTAAAGCTGATTTGCGAAAGAGTCATTCTGACCCAAATGGCAGGATGCTAATTACTTTGTCACCTTGTCCTGAAAGAGGATGTTGGCTGAGAAACATGCCACCGGAATAACACACACACACACACACACACATGCAGGGCTGCGCAGTCTCATTCGCACGTGGAAATGCAAGCATTTTTCTGTTGCGCTATCACACACACACACACACACACACACACACACATTTACTCATGTGCCAGAGCAGAAAGGGAGCTGTCTGGTGCCATGGCAACCAATGCAGATATTCCCCACCCTCGCTCCATCAAGGAGAGAGAGAAAACTAGAGATAGAGAGGGAGAGTGTTGGGTTGGGGGGGCTAATGAAAGAAAGGAGGGGGGGGGGGTAGAAATGACAGAATGACAGGGGGCAGAGCCACAGCAGTAGAGGAAGAGAGAACCGGAGACACACACACACACACTCACACACACACTCACTCACACAGCAGAATACGTAATGAAATGAGGCAAATGGGCCGGTAGGGCATTTGAGGACAGAGGGAGTGGCGAACACAGCTGGAGAGAGGGAGAGGGAGAGGGAGAGTGCGGCTTAAACAAAGGCAGGGAGGAAGAGGACTGACCGGGACAGACAGGCGGACGCGCGGACAGCCCTGACCGCCCCACGGGTACCCTCGGCGTCCGCCGCTACCCGCGGGACCGGGCGGACGCCCCCCCCCCCCCCCGGGTGAGTGTGCTGCGCGCCAGTCGGACAGTACCCAGATCCACCTGCAGGTGGCAGTGGTCTGCACGCCGCCGCCTCGCACGCGCCCGGCAGCAGCTGTTTAAAACGCCCCCCACCGGTGCGCTAGTTGAGAGTGTGACCCGGTGATGCCCCCTTCGCGGAGGCGATGGCCGACTCGCGCACACAGAGCGAGGGAGAGGAAGTGGTCTGATGAAGGGAGTGGCTTCGTCTCCTCGCCGCATGCCACGAGACACGTGTGTGTGTGTGTGTGTGTGTGTGTCACCAGCTCATTTTCCTTCGCTCAAGTCATGTGATGTGATTCGGCGGCTGGGAAGTTTGAGGGATCCGTGATTTCGGACAGGACTCGACACAGCGCGAGCGTCGTTGCAACAAGCGGGGACAAACGAACAAAGCCGCCATCAGATAATAGCTGCGGGTTCGCCGCTGGTGACGAGCGTGCACATCTGGAACGGGTGGGTGGGGACTCGTGACTCAGCGCCGGAGCTGACTTCCTGTCAGGCCCCATCCTGAAATCCTCCACCTGTAAGGGACCGGGCCCGTCCGGCTCAATCCGGTCCCGTTCGGGCAAGCGGGCCGCCCATCCGCCTGGGACGCGACTGAGGCGGGGTGCCCAGATGCCCCCCCCCCCCACCCCTCACCCGCCTCCGCGTCATGTAGCTCCCGCCCCCTGCTGCTAGAGCACCACTGGCAGTGCAAAAACCGCTCGCGGCTGGAGTGGTTCGAGACAAGTTCTCGGCCAATCGTGACTCAGCCACCGCGCCACGGCAAGCAGGGCGGGCGTGGCCAGAGGGGGGAGAGAGGCGGGCAGAGATCAGCAGTTGGGAGGGGGAGACTTGGCACCGATTGGTGCAGAGCTGGGCTTTTATTTTCGGAGGGAATCTTCCAGTCAGATGGATTAACTGCCGCCGGTATCGATCTGGTTGAAATGTCCCCAACTCGCAGAGCGGCCGCTTGTCCCCGTCGCGAGCTCACAACAGGCCGGCAGACGCCAAAGTGCACGCTCATGCGCGTGCACCCGCGCCGCAGCCATGCACGCACTGGTGAATGCACCGTGCAAACAACATCATTTATTTACAACCGCGATTTCACACCACAACGAGGCGCGGCAACACAACCAGGCAGAGGCGGAGAGGGGAGGAATATTTACACATGACTTCACACCACGCCCGGAGGGACAAATCAACAGCGACAGCGCGTGGGAGACGCAGCACCAGCGCGTCTCGGGGCGCTTCTGACTCCGCCCACTTTCTGCTCGGAGCTCGTCAGGTCAAACGGCCGCCCCTCCATTCTGCCACGACTCCGCCGCACACCTCCGTTTGCCCGTCGTCCGTCCCCTCGCCACGCGTCCTGAGGGGGGCCGCCGTCTCCAGAGCACACGCGCTCACTCGTCCCCTAAACGCGCTGTCTCGAGCCGTCCCACTCACACTCGCGGCATCAAGAGGGGTAGAAATAGGCCAGAGGCAAGCGCCTGCTGTCTGAGACACACGCCGTCCTCCGTCGCTCTCCGACTGTCGGTGTGCCGCTGCGTCATCACATGCGACGCTTGCATCTGGCCTTTCATGTGTTCTGCTTTAGAGTGTGTGTATGTGTGTGTGTATGAGTGTGTGTGTGTGTGTGTGTGTGTGTAAAGCCATTAGTACAGAGACAGGCCTGTTGTGCCAAACGGTGGAGGGACCACTCCCATTGGACAGTCCAGACTCCGGGGGACACCCGGATTTGGGGTATCACCGGTCCCATTGGATGCCGGTGATGTGACAGGTTCCCTTTGTTGAGGAAATTCCTCCCTTCAACTCGCCGAGGGGCGGCTTGGAACCTGTTAGTCATTCACATGGGTGGAGGTTACAGGACACCCGGGGGAGAAGGCGCGTCCGTGTGTGTGTGTGTGTGTGTGTGTGTGTGGGTGTGTGAACGTTGCCATTTTCAGGCGTGTTTCTGAATGACTGACATGCCGAGTTCATGCATGCTCTGTGTGAATGACAGAACGAGCGTGTTCGCCACTTATGCTGGTCCCTGGTCCAGACCTCCTGCGCATGTTTCCGGATCTGTGTGTGTGTGTGTGTGTGTGTGTGTGTTACCCCTACTGTGCTCGTGAACAATGAAGCAGTGTAATGGACGGATGGAGATCACCGATGTATCATTTCATCGCTGCAGGGGGGAGAATGTGGACGCGTTGCCGCACCCCCGAGTGTGTGAACGTACACCTGAACGCAGGAACGTTGGAGCAGTGGTTGGCCTGGCGGTTAAGGACGCGGCCCCGTAATCAGAAGGTTGCCGGTCCGCCAAGGTGCCACTGAGGTGCCACTGAGCAAAGCACCGTCCCCACACACTGCTCCCCGGGCGCCTGTCATGGCTGCCCACTGCTCACTCAGGGTGATGGGTTAAATGCAGAGGACAAATTTCACTGTGTGCACCGTGTGCTGTGCTGCTGTGTAAGGGACAATAATTTAAAAAAATTTTTAGTTTTTTTTTTTTACGTGTGAAATGCGAAGCACTCGCAGCGCCCAGTGCACACACTTCAGCTTTAACGTCCCGAGGCCTCGGGCCCAGCGGCTCCGCCCTCCATATGTAACCCGAGAAGGCGCGGCCACGTAAACAGCGCTCCGGGCAACCGCCTTTAAACACTCGGCCAATCTTATAAATAAAGTTTGGCCGAATCCGATGCTTTGTGTGCTCTCCGCCGGCACGCTGGTGTAAACAGAAACCCAAGCTCGCCTCCCTGCTCGCTCGGAGGATAGATTAGCAGCTCGGCGAGCGGCGCCCCGGACGCCGCTTTTCAAATAAACCCGCCGGCTCTATAGGGCTGAAAGCAATTACACGTACAGCGAGAGGGATGGATGCCGGAGAAGCGATTAACTGGGTCCGCCGGCGTTCACCCACGCGTGCAACAGCTTCATCGGCAAATGAATAACGTCACCCCACCGGCGGCTATAAACTGTGGGACTTTTTTATCTGAAGGGGATATCTGAAGGTTTTTAGTAATATTCATCAGGATCCCAGGAAACGAATGTCTCCGTCTCTCCAATCTGCATTGGAGGTAGTAGCCTCCAGGGTGGTAGTAGCCTAGCGGGTAACACACTCGCCTATGAACCAGAAGACCTGGGTTCGAATCCCCACTTACTACCATTGTGTCCCTGAGCAAGACACTTAACCCTAAATTGCTCCAGGGAGACTGTCCCTGTAACTACTGATTGTAAGTCGCTCTGGATAAGGGCGTCTGATAAATGCTGTAAATGTAAATGTAAATGTCGTGGACTCTCTGAATGTTCTTCAGCACCTCGACCACGAACGCACACTGGAACGAAACTGTTGTTCTATTATGGACGCCTCGCAAAAAATTTGGAAAGTTGTGACCGCGTTCGGCCGCTTTTCCCCTCCCCGCTCCCTTTTGATTTCGGAACGCTCCCCTTCTGGCCGTTGTTCGGCGCGTAACCTCCCCACTCGCTTCCTGGAACGGCCCCGCGCTTTGTTCCCGTCTGGCATGGGCTTTTTTTAATATTGCCTTATTATTCTTTTAAGCGCCGTTCAAAGCCACCCCAGGCTGGAAGCCGCATACTTTGCGTGCTTTCTGATTGTTCCCCCGCGCGGCGAGCGACGCGCATCGCGGCGCTCTCACCTGGCGCGGCCCGCGACGCGCCGCCATAGAGGAGAGGTGCGTGCGTGTACGTTTCTGCCAAGAATCATAAACTATTTACATGGCAGTACGGCATTGGCCGTATGCTCAGTAATACTAGAAAGATAATAAATACTGGAGCAGGAACTCTTTTGGAATTATTATTATTATTTTATTTTTTTTAAAGACTACAGGCCATTTTTCACGGTGCCTTATAAGGCATAGTGCATGGGGTGTGTTCACAGCATTTGTGTTTGTCTGGATTTACTGGACTGCTTGCTATTTGTGCGGATTTTGGAGTACTTTTTGTTGGCAAGTAATCATTGCTGGAGCTCAGTAGATTGGCAGTTTGGCAGTGGTGGCCTAGCGGTTAAGGAAGCGGCCCCGTAATCAGAAGGTTGCCGGTTCGAATCCCGATCCGTCAAGGTACCACTGAGGTGCCACTGAGCAAAGCACCGTCCCCACACACTGCTCCCCGGGTGCCTGTCATGGCTGCCCACTGCTCACTCAGGGTGATGGGTTAAATGCAGAGGACACATTTCACTGTGCAGCACTGTGCACCATGTGCTGTGCTGCTGTGCATCACTTGTGACAATCACTTCACTTTACACTTACACTAGATTCATTTGAATGTTTTTTTTTTTTTAATAAATTTTAAAAGAGGGAGGAGCCTGTAGGTTCAATTGACAGCTCTAACACACCTTATTTCTGTATGCTTCATTGTCCTGTCTCCCACTACCTGCACCAAGATGCAGATCAGCGTTCTGACGGGCCAATGTGACGTTAGCCTAAATCTTACATAGCACCAGGAAAACATAGCCCCGGTACAGACTGCTTGATTTCTACAAAACTTGTACATGGAGAACATGTGACCCAGTGCAATGGGTTCAGCAACTTGAATGAACAGTGATTCACTTCTCGGCGATCCGTCTTGACGTCAGGCTCTCCAGCGTGGAAACGTACATTCTCCTCTTAGCGTGAATTATTTCCAATTGGTTGTCTTAGAACCGAGTTATTTTTTCCCGCCCGCGCACAAATAATAATTTTCTCTTCCGGCCTCCTAACGTTCAGCCGTCCATGTGAGTCTCTGTCTGGGAGTAGCGCTGTCCCTCCCGTGAACCAAGAGTGTGTGTGTGTGTGTGTGCGTGTTTTATGACTTACTACGGCACAGAAAGAAAGTGTTAATTGAGTGTTCATTAAGTGCTAATAAAGTGGAGTCCAAAAAAG
This sequence comes from Denticeps clupeoides, assembly GCF_900700375.1. NCBI lineage: Eukaryota > Metazoa > Chordata > Actinopteri > Clupeiformes > Denticipitidae > Denticeps > Denticeps clupeoides. The sequence continues at coordinate 23,078,319 of NC_041712.1, forward strand.
TTTCACGAGGATTCTTTAGCAGTGATGCGGCCCTCGGCAGTATGTGTGTGTCGGGGGGGGACTCGTGTGGGTATGTGCGGTTACGATTATGGTGAGGTCGTGGTGGTGAGCGTTGGCCATTTGTCTCTGGTCTGTCAGAAAGGGCACGGTACGATCTGCGTTTCAGGCATACTTTATGAATGAGTCTGTGAAGCGTGTGTGTATGACTCAGGGTGAAGGATTAGGCGTGTGTGTGTGTGCGTGTGTGTGTGTGTGTGTGTGTGTGTGTGTCTTACATTAAAGGATATGACTCAAGGCCGATTGTCTGCCGGATAAAATCAAATGGGTGGGATCTGAATGGCCCACTTAATTGATTTTTTTCCCGCCTAATGGTTGATTGACGGGGTGAGTCACCAATAAACAAGATGGCCGCAGAGGAAGCGCGCCACAGCGACTGCGGTATGGCCACATCCTCAACACGTGGCCCAAATACGTGCCCGTCCAGTCGTGGTGAACAGTGCCATGCCGGTCACTCTCTCTCCTGCTCACTGTGGCCATGAGTCACCAGCCAGAGTGGAGAGGCCAGAGCTCCGTGGCGGGCGCGGCCACACCCACCCGCCCCGGCGAAAGTTTCCTCTTTGGTGGGTGGGGCTCCGCACGTCTCGAGGTCGGCATTAATCCATCAGGGAATTTCACAGGACTGTGCCAGTCCTCCCAAAATCTCTGGCTTGGCGCAACCACCGCATTCGTCACACTGCTCGTCATCGATGTCGGGAATGATCTTGCCGAACAACTTTATATAAAAAAAATGAATTAAACAAGGCAAAAAAGACAAGCTTCAAACCTTTTATAAATGACATGTCATAGATATATGGGGCAGTGGTGGCCTAGCGGTTAAGGAAGCGGCCCCATTGTCAGAAGGTTGCCGGTTCGAATCCCGATCCGCCAAGGTGCCACTGAGCAAAGCGCCTGTCATGGCTGCCCACTGCTCACTCAGGGTGATGGTTAAATACAGAGGACAAATTTCACTGTGTGCACCGTGTGCTGTGCTGCTGTGTATCACATGTGACAATCACTTCACATCCGATATGCTAATGTTTTAACTGACCTGGGATTTTTAAAGGCTCTATAGTGTTGTCGAGAATTACATCTGTATTATATCTTCCGTACGTTTGCAGAAGGAAGCGTGTAAACACACAGACATGATTTGGACACACTGGTGGACAGCAGTGTCACTATTGGGTGAAAGGTCAATTGAGAACCTGTCTAGTGGATTGGATGACTTGACTTAGTCATGCAGCAAATCGAATCAGCCGACGCGCTAAATACGTCTTCTCGCCGTCTGCGCTCCTTCTCGGGGTTTTTTTTTTGTTGCCGGGCCAGGGACAGAGCGCTCGTTTGTGACTCTGGGCTTTTGGGTCACCGCTCCCGTGCTATGGTGGGTAGATGTGCGCAAATGGTGCTGCGCATTCCAGTAAATTTCCTGTTTTGAATCCATCGTTTCGCTGTTTCGCTGAGCCCTTTATGTAGAAGCGGCGCCATTAGGGCTATGAGGTCTGTGTCTGGTCACAGCAGGACCTCATTCCGAATTGACTCTACTAGCTTATCGCCGGCCACAGCCAATCAGATCTCGGCGGCGCTGTACAGGTGCGGTGGCTTTTAAAACGGAGGTGGCTCCGAGTGGAGTGTAGCAGCTATTATTCGTGTTTTTTTTCCTGATTTATGAAATAGTTTTTGAATATCAGGCCAACAATTCAGGGCAGTTTTCCTAATTATGGCTGCCTCCTGCCTGTTTTCACAGCTGTTTGTTTATTTATTCATTTATTATTTCTTTTTTTTTTTTTTTCTTTATTCCTGTCAGAGCATCAGAGCAGGAAACAAAGAACACATAACCTAATTATTCTCTGTCACTCACGGCATAAATGTAAATGCAAAGTGTAAGACCACAGAGAGAAGAACCGTTTCTGGGTTATTACCTGCCATAATTTATGCAATTGTGTATGGTTTACGTGTCTTTATACATAACCAAGCATGCCTTTTTCCCCTAATGATTGAATAATAGATTGGAATAATAGATTGTGAACAATAGTTGCTCCAGTAGGCAGCAATGAGGGGGAACCATCAACTGTTGATTTCATTATATATAACATTACGAGGCATGAGAACCATGTCAGTATAACTGACATTTTGTAGGAAATTGAGACTTACATATCAAATGAAATCCCTTGATCAACTTGCAAAATAATGTTTTGTTATTACACAAAATCCCAAATTACTTAACACTGAATGCGCAGGAGTAAAATTAAATATATTGTTCACTATGCATACTATCATTTATATGTTTTAAAAAAAATATATATTTTTTTCAAATATGATAATTAAATATGTTCACCATAATGACCATAATGTCTATGTACAGAATACGTCAGTGGCTGGCAGTTGGACAGGGGCATTAAAACAGGGCAGGGAGGCGACACTCACTCTGGCTGGTGGTGGGGGGCATGGCAGGGCATGTAGCTCGTGTGTAGAGGTATCTAGCACTTTGGAATGTGATATTCGCTATAAGTAAGTTGGATCGATGGATTACAGCTGACTGCAATGCTACCTGTTGCCAGTAGCGACGACCAGCTAGTATTATGGCCTGTGGCACCCCATCACTCGCTATAACCCATATTACGGAGTACTGTAGCTACTCGTGCGGGACAATGGGCTGCAGAATTCGCTGTAACCGGGTTCGGGTAAATGGGCCTTCGTCTGAAAGGAAATCTGTAAGGGGCCGATAAAGAGAATGGGCTCCTCCATGTGAGGGAGGGGTCAGAGAGTTCACTCTGAAAAGACCAGCTTTTCATCACGGCATGATTCATTCTGTGTGTGAGGATTTGTGAGGGTGATGAAGACAATTTGTGTGTCTCCCTATAGACCTGTGTGTGTGTGTGTGTGTGTGTGCTCTTTAATTGTGAGTGTATATTGGGCGGCTGAGTGAAGAAGACAGAAATGTGTGTGTGTGTGTTCTCTGGTTCACTGAGGTGTAGTGCCCTCTTACCTCACTGCTCAGGCATCCCTGTACAGCGGGGTGTGTGTGTGTGTGTGTGTGTGTGAGAGAGAGGGAGGGAGACAGGAGAAAGCGAGGAGGCCTCACAGGGAGGGCATTCATGGGCCTGCTCGGGTGGGATGGACCAGACTCCAGTCTCCTCAGACTTCAGTTTTCAAAGCCGTTCAGAGAGGAAAAAAAACTAAAAGAAAGCGAACGTTGAATACGAAAAACAGGATTCTCATCAGATCGCATGTTTATAGCATGTGTAATTAACATGTTATTAGCCTTTACATGCATTAAATATTTTATATTTAGAATATGTCGTTGTTGACGGTTATGGTATAACATTTTCGTCTGAGGTTTGCATTTTTACTTAATAATATTCCCATGTCGCCATCATTTCTGCATCCCTCTCTCTCCATTTCTCTCTGGCCCTTCGTTCTTTTTTTTTCTGGCAAACCCCAGACCTCCTCTGTACTGACCAATCCCCTTTTTTCTGCCAGTGACCCCCACCCCCCTCGCGATTCCTGCCGCTCTCCTTGTCGAGGTCCGCTCCGTCGCTGCCCCCCTTGCCGAGGCCCCATCTCCAGTATCGGGTGGCCCGGTTCACCGTGTCCTTAAACAACCCGCGCCGCCCCGGGAAAGGGGCCCCAGTGTGGGGAGGCCCAGATCAGCCCCCCCACCCCTCTCTCTCTGGAAGCGGAGAAACTCAAACCAGAGCGAGACACCAGACCCGGCCCGGCGTTCGCGCTGCGTCCGCTAGGGATGCAAGAGGCCGCCGAGATCCACCGCGATCGGACCCACAGATGTGTTACCGCTTACGTTATTTTAACCGCGGTCCGATACACAGGGTTCGTTTGTCGCACGCTCGCGTTCAGGCTGCTTGCACAACGCTCACTGAAGGACCGCATCAGTCACCTTAATCTGCCGAGAGATTATGATCCTGGAGTTTCAAATGGATTCTGTCACCAGAAGTAAAAATAAAAAAAACCCCACAAAAGTAATAATACGGTAAAAGAGAAGGTGCTTGCAGAGCCATCAGAAGGAATATTAGTGCAGGGCGTTTAATTTTGCTCCGTCATCGCGGTTGTACAGCGTGCTCTGGAAGGATAATGAAATTGCCGGAATTTCGCCTCGAATGGAGAAGCGGACAAGGGGACAAATAATGGACGCAGGTTCGGACCTCGCGGCGCGCCGAAGGCGTTTTTTCTTTTTCCCTTTTTCTGTGCGAACAGGCCAGACTGAGTGCCATGGGGCACGGTGCCCAGCACCATCGGGGTCACCCTGACCCAGCGGGACAGGCGGAGGTGGCGAGGTGTCTGGTGTCGTGCGTGACTCAGCAGATTTCCGAGCGGCCCGATCGCCGCCGTTCGAGAGCGTGCGTCGCATTTCTGCAGGAATTCATTGTCGGGGGGGGGGGGGGACACACACACACACACACTCCTGCGTCCGTCCCGTACTGCAGACAGACACAGGTGCATGCTGGGAAGCCGGTTAGCAGGGGCCGGGAGGAGGCGGGAGGTGGGTGGGGGGGGGTAACGGACGTGGCGGCGTTCCAGAATCAATTGGCGGTGTAATGAGATGGCAGGACGCCAGGTAACCATGGCGCCCGTCCGCCCGTCCTCCTCCTCCTCCTCCTCCTCCTCCGGAGGGTCTGTAAATTAAACTGAGAGAATGAGGGGCAGAGAACGAAGGCGAGAGAGAGAGAGAGAGAGAGAAGGGGGGTGGCGGTCTGGTAAAAGGGGCCGTCTTGAAGAGCAGGAGTGGAAGTAAAGAGCAGAAGAAAGTGGAATAGATGGAGATAGAAGGAACGGGAGGGAGGGAAAGAGGGCCGCTTTTACCCAAAGTCTATCAGTCCAATTTAAAACAAACCCGAGCCCTCTGTTAAAGTGAGAAGGGAACGGACCCCCCCCCCCGATCGGTAGCATTTCGTGGTCCGCGGCCGAGCCTGGCGTGGGAAGTGCCGTTGACCGACCGCACCCCCTTTCCCACTGACCGGCTGCAGTCAGGCAGTCTTGCCGTTCGATACCAGCGTGGCAAAGTGGCCTTTGCCATGAAAGTCCCTGTGTCTGTCCCGGTTCTGGGTCCTGAGTCTATACCGTCCCCGTCCCCCTCCGCCTCCCCTCTCCTCCTCCGTCCTGTGTGGCGTTCTTGGCCAGATTAGAGGCATTAGTCAGTCTAATTTCACTGTAAATCCGCACTTCTTCATCGCGGCGTCGCCGCGCCCGCGGGTCTCCTGCCTGGCTGTCAGGCGAGATGTGTTAATATCGGCCGCTTGGCAGCGCCGCGTCAGCGATTAGCACGAGCGCGTCGGTTGCTGGAGACGAATCGGAACGAAAGTGTGATTAATATAGTAATTAGCGTCTCCTTCCTCCGACGCGGCAGCTCCTCCTCTCCTCCGGCCTCCGGCTCCTCTCTGGGTCTGATGCGTGCACTTGGCCTGATGCCCCAACGGGACTCTGATAAATCCTGCCCCGTTTTACCGCCCCGTTTTCCGTTTATTTATGCTTTTTCTTCCTCTCCTGCTTCCCCCTAATCTTATTAGTGGTGCTCTTGGTTTTTTCCTTTCAGGAGGCTGAAGAAAATGAGGTAGCAGCAGCGTGTCATCTCGCCATTGTTTTCTTTGTTGCTGTTGTTTTTTTCTTTTTTCTTTTAATTATTACTAAATATGGAAATACAACGTGATTGCCCATTGCAAGCTGCTTATCATGCATTATAATGCATTTTAATTATATGCCCTGCATTACGATCTAATAGAATATGAGGCTTATGAAAGGATCTGTTTCATAAATAAGTTAAGCAATGAATATGTGGCTGTTAAGAGAATTAACAAGATATAAGAAAAAAGGAAATTAAGGATCCATTAAATATATCCATTATGTTATTATTATTATATTATATCTCCAGTAAAAAAAAAAAAAAATCTTTATTGCTAGAAAGTGGTTGCTTTGAAACCTCTTTAATTCCCGCTCGGCTGCTTTTCAGTTACGGGTGCCCTCTTTTATTTTATTATCGGGTGCGGCTGCAGCCCCGGCCCCGTAGCAGAGGGGTAGCTGGTTGCTGGGACACAACACTGCTGGCATTTAAGGCCGCGTCTTTTCCCATGGATCTGTCGGTGTGGTTATTGGGCAAATGTCCATTCCAAGGCACCCTGTGAACAGAACGGGATTTTTCTTGCTGGATTTCTGTTTTTTGCTTGAATGTAATGTTTGTCTTATACCTTAACATTTTAAAGAGAAGTTGTATAAAAATTGTAAAAAATGCATAATACTGTTAGGGTATAATTTATTGTACAATCAAATTTCATTATGGAAAATATTAAACAAATGTCTTTGTTTTCTCTCATAGGAGATTTTACCCAATTTTTGAATTATTACTATTTAATTGCAAAATCTGTGATAGTTTTAGGTTGTGTGAGTTTTCATTTGATGCACTATATACCTGGTATTCCTGATATTCCCAGTTTTAGTGCAGCGTGTGAGACATCTGGGCGTCTTTTTCCCGTCTCCCCGCCGGCCTTTGGCCTGCTGGCCTGTTAGTGTGTTGGGTGTGAGGTGCGACGGCGTGACACAGCCTGTCTGAGGGGCAGATTAATAGAGGAGAGAAGGGTGCTGCAGTCATACATGAGGGGAATATCAGAGAGAGAGAAAGAGGGTGAGAAAAAGCAAACTCGGCCAGAAAAAAAAAACATTTTTTTTTCTATTTATTCATATTCGTGTGTATTTTCACCAACTGCAACACTTGTGATAATTGTTGGAATTATATTTAATACTTTTTTTTTTTTAGAACCATTTTGAATGGTAATATCTCTGGTTATATTTTATATTCCCACTTCAATCAAACTTAAGATCAACGGAAAAGAATGTCACAGCATGAAATTAAATGAATTGGTAGTAACTATATGTTTTTTTCCAGTATGTAAGGAGATGGGCCTTTCAGACCCCCACTAGGCATACACTTTTTAAAAATTAAAAAATCATACACAAATACAGGAATTGGCCTGTGGCTGGATGGATATTACCATTAGCAGTATCGAGTACACAGCATTTTATGAAATAGGTATATAAATCATAGCTGTGCATTGTGCCCAGACCCCTTCTTCCCCTGGTTCAAAATGTTAGCCTATTAAAACCATAGCATTTTAAAAAACTGAATTATATTGTTTAACAGCACTTTGCTCGAACCATAGAAAGTGGCACTGGAGTGCATCAAAGCTCTGATAAAACTTTTTTTTTTTTTTTTTTCTGACATTATTTTTGGGAACTTATGGAAATGTTCATGAGTGCAGGTCCCGAATCAGTGACTCAAGGAATGCTATTCCCAGTCCTAATCCCAGCAGCGCAGCTCCTCGTCCTGTGCAGGGAGTATAAACTCGTCTGAATACTAAAGCACCGAAGACACGCTGGTGAAAAACATGCTGACAGGAATATTTTAACACCGCGTCATCGGACATTCTCGTCTCGTCTGAGTTTTCAGATGTTGTGAGCAATTGTCTCTATGTAGACTGGCCAAGAGAAAAAAAACAGGAGTCAAAACGACAGGGCTTTCATGCACCACGTCACATATGCATGCATATGTCATCAGGTGGTCATTTCGTCCATCCAGGGCTAACATCTACTCCTGCTCTCAGGTAAATGCTGCGTAGTGCACACGAATAAAAAGTGAACGAAATGAAAGACCATAGTTCCATTTGAACGGACACAGAAAAAGAAGTATCCCGTGGATTTCATGTTGAACTCATATTCCACAGATTCCTGGCCGTTCTACGGTTACTCTACCAAGCCTAAACAAGCCCTGATGCTGGTTGAGGGTAAACAGCTTGGACTGTTTTTTTTTTTTTTCTTCCTGTAAAATCTGTTCCTTGTTGCGGTTTTTTTTTTTTTTTTTCCATTGACGGCATCAATTTTTATCATTGATCAGATTTCATGTAATATCAAGTATTAGAACCCCAGTGTGGATTGATTTAGAAACTCAGGTCAACCATTTAATTTTCCCGTTTGTCAAGGACAACTGTTCGGCTCTTGTACAACTCTCATACTATATAATGTAAAGAAGTGCAGGCGCGTTGCGTTACTCAACAATAATTTTGCATAATAATCCCGCTCCTGGGTTCACACGGCACATGACCAGGCGGCATGTCAGCATTCTCGTAACAGCAAGAAACATTCTGGAAAGCACTTTCAGACTGGAGGTGACTGGAGGTTTTTTTTTCTTATCGACGTCTCGGAATGAAACGTTTGAGTTTGGAGCAAAATATTCAGGTTGCAGAGCGGCGGTGGTGCTGGATGCGCGGCGTTCGGTTTCTTTCAGCGGCTCAGATTTCACTATCGCTGCTGCTCCAAACGGCCACTCCCTTCGGTACCGTTCAAAGAATCAGCGAGCAGCTGTGTCCTACAGCGGGGAATAGTCTTCGTCTCGCCCTTCTTCCTTTCCCCACTTTTTTTTTTTTTTTCCCTACGTCTGTACCTTCATCCCCATCTCCCGGTTCGAGAGTGGGCGAGCGAGCCGAAATAAAAGCACCGACGCCCGGGCCGATCCGGAGCGGATCTTGGCCGTCCTACAAGCAGATGTTACTTGTCATTTGTTCGTTGAGCAGGCAGCTGCTTAGCCGAGCGGGGCTTTCGATGCCTTGCAGATGACTGCAGACTCTCTCGGACTCAATGTTGTCGCCTTTTCTCTCCGGCTGCCTGGTTTTTGTTTTGTTTTTTTTAACCGCGAACGTGACAGCGCCGCGCCGGACCCGACACTCGGGAGTCGCCGCCAAGCCCTGCTTTTGTGCACAGAGAGAGACTCTGTCGGTAAGTCACGTAAGCCGGCCGGAGAGCCGTCTTTCGTCCGACCGTGGAGTATCGGGACGGTTTGGCCTGCGAGGGACGGCCTTGTGTTTGTGACGTCCACTAAATACGTCGGGGAGGCTTCCGCTTTTCGGCTTGAACTTTGCAGCAGACTGAGCTCACCCCATTGGTTGGTCGGTGAGGTCATGTGGCGATTGAACCCTTCTTTCTTTCTTTCCGCCTTCCTTTCTTCCTTTGTGTCTCGTTCGCCCGTCACTTTGTTTCTCAGGGGTGTGCCCGTGTCCTGTTGCCCCCTTTGTTCACCCCGTCTGTTGGGGGCCCCACTCCCACACGTTGGCATGGCCACATGGGCACAGGGACAAGAGGGCTTGGCCGAGAGTCAGACCCGCTCATTGAGATTCGATTTGGGCAGGACGAGACGAGACAGAGACAGAGACAACGTAAAAAAAACCCAAACTCAGTCTCGTCGTCTTCTTTTGTGTTCGTTTTCGAGATTTGAGCTTTGAGTCTCTTATAATGGAACAGCAGGACCGCAGTCACGATTCATGACATGAATATCAACGTATCTTCTTTTTTTTGGTTCTTTTAATTGATTTCTTCTGACGCGTTGGACGTTGGACAAGCGATGCCGCGTTCGAGACGCAAGTTGAGGAGCCGGGGAGGAGTGCGGCGTGCCGGAGCCCCGCCGGGGTGAAACGCGCGGCTGCCGCACCAGGACTGCGGCGTCTGTGTAGTCGAAGACGAGCCCCCCCCCCGGCCACCTCACCCGCCGCTCTCCGGCAGCGTGGAGGGGACACGCCGGCGGCACCAGATCCCGGCCTTTCGGTCAAATTCCACGCCGGGCTGCGCGGCGTCCGCCGACGACACTTGGCCCCTGCGAAAAACGCGGCAAGATACTGAGCGGTGAAAGCTAGCGTGGCGCTACTTTGCGTGTGGGAGTTACGGTCTGGTCTGGACACTGGCCGTGTTTGAGAGACATCAGACAGACGGACAGATGGCTGCCGGTGGGATGAGATGTTTGGGTCTCAGGGGTCAGGAACACGTTCCACAGCCAGACAGAATGACCAACTGACTGACTTAGGCTGCGACAGACGTGGACAGGGGGTTGGACAGATTGAGTCAGGGACCGAATTAGACAAACATATCATCAGGCTAAAGGGATAGACGAGCCGTCGACACACGGGACGGCGCTAACCTTTAAAAAAAAAAAACCAGCGGGCATCGTGCCACTGCGTGCCGGGCGCGAGAGGTCATTGCCGGGCAGAGCCGGCACTTTCATCTGGCGTGGACGGGAGAGGCGAAGAGCGGGATCGCAGGTCAGTAGAGGTAGGGACCCCCCTTCCCGTTGTTTTATACGGCCACTTTCCCCCCCCCGACTCTTTTTCTGTCTCTCTCTCTCTCTCTCTCTCTCTCTCTCTCGTTCCTTCTGCTCATCCATGGCCTCGGCCATTTTGAAGGAGGTTAAAAAAAAAAAAAAAAACGTCTGCTTTCTCTCTCTCTCTCTCTCTCTCTCTCTCTCTCCTCGCTCTCTCGCTACGTGGCGTGGATTGGACAGAGACTCGGAGGGAGCGGCAGAGGAGAGATCTGCGCTGCTGGTGCAGGGAGACATGGCATGTTTGCAGAGAAAGAAATCCGGTGTGAAAGCAACCCTTTTCAGTCTTCACTTCTCTTTTGAGTGTTCAGTTCTTTTTGTAACTCTGCCGTTAGGCTCCTATTCTTTCTTTCTGCCTTGTGCTCTCTCTCTCTCTCTCTCTTGCTTGCTCCCTCCCTCGCTCTCTCCTTCCTTCGTCACGAACTTTAGCTCTATTTTTCATCTTAATTTTTCAGACGCTCTTCCTTTTTTTTTTTCCTGTCGTCCCCCTTGTCTAGTTGCATTCATGGGAGTTTTAAGACAAAAAGGAAACGTCCAAAAATTTGGCACCGCTAAGGAGAGTCAGAACCGCAGCCAAGGACCCTGCTGGGATCCAAAAAACCAGAGCACAGCGAAGCGCCAAAAAAAAAAAAAAAAAAAAAAAAAAAAACACCACCCTTTCCTTCGCATGGTCACAAATTCCACTTTCTCTGTAGCCAGGGCAGAGCAGAACCTCCTCCTCGACCGCGTTCGACCTTTCCGCCTGCTCCCTCTCTCCCACGGAGGCTTTCTTCAGACCTGTTTCGGGGGGTTTTCGCCTAACGGTAAAGCGTGCACGGGACGGCCGGGCGGGAGGGTCGAAAGCGCCCAGGGAAGAAGGGAGGACGCCGTCTTTTAGGCACTTTTGGTCGGTGGCTCGGCGCGACGGCGCGGTCCTCTTTAGTTCAGGAACACCGCTCTCGGCCGTAGCTTAATTCGTGTACGGACACGACGGACGGTTCAGGGTGTTGAATTGGAGCGGTAAGCGCCTGTGTTCTGTTCTAATGTGCCCTCTCCTGTCTTCCTCCAGGGCTCTTCATTATGGGTTATTCTACTTTTTTTTCTCTTTTCTTTTTTTGCCTTTTATTTACGTGGAATCGGCCTACCCCGTCCCTCAAGCCTGACTCCATTTTGATCGCAGGTGAGGACCGACCGCCCTGTCGCGGACGCAGCGCCGGTCGCCAGCTTCTGCGATACTGGCCCGCTGGTATGGTGTCTTTTTCTTGCTCCCTCTCCTCCGACCGTCCCCTCTCCAGCACCCGTTTTCTGAATTCGGCACACCCCGAAAAGGCGTCTCGCTGGCTGCGCTTCACTTGTACGTTTTGGCGGCGCCCGCCCCGACATCACCCAGATCGCTGAGACAAACGAACCGCTGGCTGTTCGCCGTGGGTCTGGACTGCCCTCCACTCTCCAGTGTTAAAATTGATGGACCCGGACACGTTACCGTTTCTCTGGACGGCCGGCCAGCACGTTGCTAAGTTGCACCAATTCCATGAGGGAAGCGGCTAAAGGTAGCGGCTGGGCGCAGCGAAGGGGTGCATTTCTGCGTTTTTATGCCATTTTTGCTGTCACTACCCGTGACGTTTGGCACGTTGAGCGCAGGCGTAAGCGCATTAGCATATATTTCAAATTTTATTTCACATTAAACATGCATCCTGTAAGCAACATTTAGATATTTCTGCACGCACACCTTAAACTCGTCCCCCCCCCCAAAAAAAAAAAATGGCAAGAATTTAATATTCGCTGTTATAAACAGTTCTAAAGATTAGCACTGTAATATTAGCACAGCGACGCTGTCGTCGTTCACGGCAGTGCTTGGAACAAGCTGCTCAATGTTGTGCTGGCGATGTTTGGTAAAATTGTGGAGGGAGTGGCGCATGCCTGGGATCAGCTTGTTGCATGCTGGTGTTGCGTTGGCATCCCTGCCCTTCTGGGACGAGTCCTTGCTGCAGTGCACATCTGCGGACCTCCACGTCGGGTAATATTATCATTTTTTACTTTTTGCTTTTTCCAATTACTACCATTGACTGCAGCCTGTGCTAGAATGTGTAGATGATTTTTGCAAAAATTTTCAACATTTTATTTTACTAAAGTTTTGTTTTAGCCTCTAGCATTAGCTGCAGCGGATTAATTTTGATCAGAATTTGCTATTCAGGTCGCGTCCTTTCAAAACAACCTTTATCGTTTTAACCGTCAATATTCTGAGTAAATATGATATGAATAGAAAACTCAGATTTATCACCGCTTGTGTAATTTTAGGACACATCTGAGGTGTAAAAATAATCGCTGCATTGATCCACCGAAGGTAGCATTGCCGAAAATGTGGGCTCTGCCGTGCCGTGGTTTTGTACATAAGGGGTGGAGCCACTGAGGCAGTAGTGTGTGCGGGGCAGTGCAGGTGAATAGCAACGACACCCTCACTGCAGTACACCATTTGAACGGTTGCCACGCCACACAGAGCGTTGGGGGACCTTGTGCACCGCAACATGGAGACTGCAGAACACCACGGAGTTCTGTAATATGACCGCGCAGGAGTTGGTTGCTGTGGCGATGTAAAAATGTGATTTATGTATTTTTCTTCGTTTTTTTGGCTCATTTGAAGTTGTTCGTTGAAGTTGTGTTTGTTTCGCTGCACGGTCCGATTTGCTTGGGAACACGGGCTGCTTTGAGCCCAGCTTCGACGCGGACTTGAAGTGCCAGCTGCCACAAACCCGTAGATCCGAACTTGTGATGAATGCCGGCACAAGCTCGTGTCTATAGGTATGTGTCTGCAGGTCCAGCGCACCGCCACGCACCGCCACGCCGGTGGTTTAATTTCCCCCAACCACAGAAGAAGTGGGCAGGTATTGTCCTCATTGAAACCCTCTGAGGATGGGTGTGCTCAGGGCCCTTCCAGCGTCCTCTGCTGCATGCTCCCAGGATGAGGTAGTAGGTTGTATAGTTTAGAGTTACACCACGGGAGATAACTGTACAGCCTCCTAGCTTTCCCTGAGGCATCGCTCGGTTCTCCTGAAGAGGCCTGTAAGGTGTTTTACCTAAAGAGTCTTAATGCATCAATGTTGAGACAAGACCTGACAAACACAATCAAATATAATAAACAGTCAAATGATGTCTGCTGCTCCTTCACAATACAGTGAGTAGCTAAGCAATGACTCCATTCAGGTAAGGAGCAGTAATTTATCATGCCGCGTTCGTAAAATTCTCTGACCATTTGTGTCGCATTCTCCTGCTTGTGAAGAAGATCCTTGGAACCTTGGTGGAAACCACCAGGTGAAATGAAGCTTAAACAAATTAAAACGGGACCCCCGGTTAAAATACGTCACAGGGTGAACGATTTTAAATATTCAGAATGTGTTACTTTGGGTTCTATGATAAATTTTAGGATTATGGATTAGGATTCTAAATGTTTTAGCAGTAATTACACATTTATCATACATCTATTACATGTTTATTACACATATATTCTAAATGTCTGCTGTTCCTTTAAATATTTCACTGCTTGGTTTTCTTTTATTTAATGTAGACTGCATGTGGTTTGTTACAGTTATGATCATTTCTATTAATCAGAAATGATGTTCTTTTGCTAAACTAAATAATGCATGTGAATGTTGTTTGTAATATGTTAGAATGCATTATTTGATGAATTCAGTGAATGTCAGAGAAGCCTGTGTAATTGTGTAATTGATACTAACTGTAATAAATGGAAATGTATATGATGCAAATATGTATACAATGCAGGCATTTTTTACATTCTTTTTGTGTTTGTGGGCATTTATGTTAGGTGTGTGGTTGACATGTGTTTCCCACCAGTGGTTTGATTGGATTTTGGTGTTTTGTGGGCGCTTGAAGAATCATTTTTTTCCTGGAAGAGTGAGCTTCCGTAAACAGGCGATTTAGACCAAATTGTCACAGAGGTATTATAAGTTACGCCAGCGCCAATGTGAATAAAGTTCAGGATGACTGCACCTAAAACTGAGTAGTTCTGTGGTGAGAAGAGCCGAGGAAAAAGCAGAACAACTTGCCAAACGCATTGGGCCAAAATAGATCATTGGGGCCCAAACCTCAAGCCACAGTGCTGCAGAGTAAACAGCCAGCCAGCCTCCCCCGTCTCCGACCAGAACCGCAGGTATTTACCTGTCAGGCCCTTGGCCCACCCCCTCCCGAGAACATTCTGGATTTTCACCGTTTCAAAAGCAAATTCATATGAAGTGAATTTGGCATGGCGCTCCTGTGCCAGTGGTGGGGATGGAGTTTGGAACCGCCCAGCCACTGCTCGTCACCAGACCTGATTTACCGCTGTTTTACTGCTCCATAAAACCAGCGTGCATTATCAGTTTATTATTAAGTCACATGATTGGCTATTACTTTGTTTTCATTCTTATATTCAGTTAATTATTATTATCGTTTAAGATGTTTGGGTGTTATATCATTAGAAATATAAAATCTATGTTGTGCATTTGTGCATGAAAAGGGTTATTGATTGATCAAATTTTGGTGAGCAGTAGTTTCAATTGCTCTGCCTGCTGTTATCTTATTTCTCTCCTCTTTCTCTGTATTGTCTTATAAGCAGCAGATGTTATAGTATCGGCCACAGAAGCCCCATTGTGTCATGAAAGCCGTTTTTAGGTGATGATATCACAGTCAGCAGCTATTTTATTAAGAGTATTTAAGAAGGGGACTTTGTAGAAACATTTGAGCAAATGTGGACCACAGGTCACAGACCGACCCTGCAATATGAGCTTGTGTTGAGGGTTCGAAAAACTGTGTATGTGAGCTTTTGTATTGCATGGCATTATATTGTATTATATTATATCTTTGTGTGATAATAATGTCCCCCAAATGTCCCCAATAAGACTATTCCCCTAAAATAATATTAATCATTAGCATCATAAGTATAGAGTTTTATAATGTTATGGTTTATATTAACAATTGTACTAGATTGTACTGTATCCATATTTTTGCATGGCCCAACTGTCACCACCAAGACAACCAATAATTTTCTTATAATAAAACAATAATAAGTTTCAAAAATTTGTGAAGCAAAAATAAAGTTAGTAATCACCATCATCATCATCATCATCATCAAGTATAGTGGTTTAGGCTTTCATCTTATATACTTAGAGCGATAGAGTGAAGTATTCTATTAGACTCTATTGTATTAATATGAGTGGCCAAATATTCCCACTATGCCCCCCACAAAAGGGAAAATTGCTCAACTGAAACAATACGTACCAAAAAATGTTTAGACATATGTTTATAACAATAATAATGTGTTATTATTATTATTGTTATTAAATAAAGGTAGTGAAATCTGGGTATGGCCTGCAAAGACAGGGAACCCAATCATTCTTATCAGGAAAATGCTTGGTTTTAGCAAGAAGTGCAGTATAAAATGCGTTACTGTTTTGTCTTTAAATTTAAATAGTCATTTTAATAACATTTTGATGTTACGTAGTTGTTATCGTCGTCCATGACAGTCTTTTTGATGTGTGTTGGCGGACTTTGTGTGTGTACGTGTGTGGTCACCACTGACTGTCCGCTAGACAACAGCAGGCAGTTCTCCCCCTGCTGGTGATTGGACCACGCTGCAGTGGGCTGGTGCAGAGCTCTGCTTTTTCTTTTTTTTTTTTGTCCATCGATTCGTAGTCTCCTTTCCCCCTCGGCGCATGTGTGTGTTTGTGTTTTAATGTTTGTTGTGTCTGCACAGCTTATTTACAGGGGTGGCCGACCTCTTTCTGAGTGCCGCTAATGTTGCTGCGCCTGTGTGTGTGATTGAAGATGGAGGGAGGGAGGGAGGGAGACATGGTCTGATGTGTTTTCTGAAATAGCGATGAGCCTGAAGCTCTTTTTCTTCTCCCTCCTCCTCCTCCTCACCGCTTTGTCTGAGAGGTGATATAAAACCTGTGTCCCTCCTCAGACGGGAACACGTGTCTCCCGCACCTCTTTTATTCACCACACCAGCGCAGCTATTTTCACCATCTTAGCAACCCCACCGGCCGCATAAAGGAACAGGGGGACGTGTGCGAATGTTATTCATCTGTCGACGTCCCATTACGTGGAGGCCGCGAAGCGCCACGAGCCGAAATGAAAGGGAGATTCTCCGTTTCTCTGCTGTGTGGGACTGGGGAGAGAGCAGAAATGAGCGAAGATTAAATGTAAGCCAAGCACATGATACTGCCATGCCTCACACACACACACACACACACACACACACACTCAAATACTCACTCTCGCCTGCCCGCCCTCTCGCTCTATCTCCGGTTTCCTCATTCTCTCCTCCTCTCCTTTTCACTATTCCTCTCGCCCATTCCCTCCTCCCCCACACCGCTGAGATCCCCAGTTGGGCTTTCAGAGAGAGAGAGAGAGAGAGAGAGAGAGAGAACTGTAGGACTACTATAATGAAGACGGTACGAAAGCACCGGACTGGGATTTTTTTTTTTTCTCTCTCTTTTCTCTTCATTCCCCTTCTGCTCGTTCCGGAGCGACGGAGACAGTAACGGCGGCGGGACGTTATCAGGCAGGAGTGATTTCTCTTCTTTTTTCTTCCCTCCCTCTCTCCCTCCCTCTCTCTCTCTCTCTCTCTGGGTAGCGGGGCCTCTGGCTCTAACTGATATCAGCTGTTGGAGGGAGTGAAGAGCCGATTTTTTTTTTATTCCTCACGCTCCGACAGCGCCAAGCGAGGGATGCAGCCGCCGACCAACGAAGAAAGAGAGAGAGAGAGCGAGGGTGGTACTGTAGAGGATGAGTGTGAGGTGTTTGTGTAAGGATGGCAGAATCTCATTCTTTCCTATTATTCATCTCTATGTCTGTTTTTATAGTTTTTTTTTTTAGCTAGGGTGGATCAGATGACCGCTGTGTGTGTGTGTGTGTGTGTGTGTATTTAAATACTGACGTGTGATGGTGCAAAAGTGTATGAATCTGTGTGTGTCTGAGTGTGTGTGTGTGCAATCTGAGGAGCAAATCTTGTGTGAAAGACTCCCCTCGTCCCCCCTCCCCTCGTCTCTGAGCTCTGGGCAGCGGTGGTCTCATGTACTGATGTTGTGGACCCCCCATCTCTCTCAATCGCTCTGTCTCTCTGTCTTTCTCTCTCGCTCGCTGTCTCTTCCTCTCTCTCTGTCTCTCTCTTTCTGTCTTTCTCTCTCTCTCGCTCTCTGTCTCTTCCCTCTCTCTCTCTCTCACTCTCTGTCTCTCCCTCTTTCTGTCTGTCCCTCTTTCTGTCTTTCTCTCTCTGTCTCTCCCTCTTTCTGTCTGTCTCTCTTTCTCTCCCTCTTTCTGTCTGTCTTTCTCTCTCTGTCTCTCCCTCTTTCTGTCTGTCTGTCTTTCTCTCCCTCTTTCTGTCTGTCTTTCTCTCTCTCCATATGATGCTTTGTCTCAATCCACTCTGCTTTTGCTCCGCTCCTCACTTGCACACATTGTCGTTTTCCTGCGTTTTTTACCTCCCTTTGTACTCTCTACCTTTTTAAATTTTCCCTCCCTCGCTTCCTCCTTCCCTCCCCCCTCATTCCCTCTCTTCTGCGCCTCTCTGCTCCAGACGGGCAGACAGCAGCCGTCTGCCAAAAGAAAGTCACGCTCCTCTCCTCTCTGTTCTTTTACTTCTGTCTCTTCACTGGTACTGGTCAAGTAGAGACGGCATCTCTCTCTCTCTCTCACACACACACACACACACACACACACACACCTAATCGTTCGATTAGCTCGATCTTCTGCCCGTTTTTCTTTTCCTCATCCGTCCTCCTCTTGTTCTCTCTCTCTCTCTCTCTCTCTCTCTCTCTCTCTCTCCCCTCTGCTCCCTCCCTCCATCTCTTCCCAGACGGGCGATGAGACAGGGACACGCAGGACTGCAGTATCCAGGGTTGCAGCCTTGCCTGCGGGTGAGTCCGGTCCAGCGGCCAGTTGTGTGTGTGTGTGTGTGTGTGTGTGTGTAAAAGCAGTTGATGTTCATGCAGAACCAGCCATAGTTTACAACCTTCTTTGATAGCATGTATTCTGTAGGTGTGTGTGTGTGTGTGTGTGTGTGTGTGTGTGTGTAAAAGCAGTCGATGCAACCTTCTTTGATAGCATGTATTATGTAGGTGTGTGTGTGTGTGTGTCCGGTTTTAAATCTGTTGTTGTAATTCTCGCCTGCGCTGAGCCTCCTGCTCAACTCGGGATTTGTGTGTGTGTGTGTGTGTGTGTGTGTGTGTGGTCAGTGTGAGGTATCCGTGTGTGGCGTGGCTCTTCTGCAGGCATGCTCTTGTGGTCAGAATGCGCATGTCTGCTGTGCGCCTTTGTGTGTGTGTGTGAGGACGTGTGCGTACGGTGTGGTACGGACCCGTGCTGCGTGGGGCGTGTGTTCTGCAGGTGTCTGCTGTGCGTAGCGCTGCTGCACTGGTCGGCCGAAGGCGGGTAGATACGTTGTGGGTTCGGGGCTTCCTCCGCACCGTGGCAACGTGCACCGGGACGCCTTGCCGCGCTTCCGGACGGTTCCGGGCAGCAATGGACGGTGCCTCTCTCCTTCCCTGAGACCCTAACTTGTGACGTTTTGGCTGCATGTCCACGGGTTGGGCTCTCGGGAGCTGCGAGAGGCGCCCACACTTCTCCCAAGAAGAACCAGGGGGACGAGAAGGACGCGGACGCGCTTTCGCTCTCCGTCTTCCGCGAGGGACGGGATGTCCAAAAACGATACGCTTACTTAAAGAAAAACTTTTTCACAAGCGAACGGTTCCGAAGAGAGTGTGTGTGGGGGAATGTGTGAGACACAGGGTGGAGGTGGATGGATGGAGGCCTGCCGGGCGTGTGTGTGTGTGTCTGTGTGTAGCGGGACAGCAGGGTTGTGGGAGAGAGGGGGGGCCGAGACGCTCCAGTCCGCCTTTTTTATTTACACTGTGACTCAGAGGACAGACATGTCCTTCTGTCCGTCTGTCTGTCCGCGTGTGTCTCCTCAGCCCCGCCGCCCCCACGTTTGTGTGTGTCTCTGTGTGTGTGTGTGTGTCCCACAGTCTTGAGAGCAGCACAACGTACCGGTGAGAGCGT
The DNA here is from genome assembly GCF_900700375.1 of Denticeps clupeoides. NCBI lineage: Eukaryota > Metazoa > Chordata > Actinopteri > Clupeiformes > Denticipitidae > Denticeps > Denticeps clupeoides. The sequence continues at coordinate 23,097,529 of NC_041712.1, forward strand.
GACACTGACGGCTCGGTACACTTGTGTTTGACCTCATGAACTCCCAGCCCGACCCGACGTTTACGCCAGGGACATTGTGAACCGCGTGTTAAGTGTGCTTTTTTACACCGGGTGTAAGCGTGAACGCGTTTGTCGGTTGCGGCGCTTTCATTGTGTGCGCTTCGAGCGAGAAAATAGGTTACCAGGACGCCGGCGGTGGCTGTAAGATGGCGCACCGGGCCGGCCCCCACGTGCTGGGTGGCGGCCGGCTTGGCTCAGTCCGGCGGGCAGCGACTATCGATCAGCGCGACTCGAGCGCCCCCCTCTCTCACCGGCTCCCCGCGACGGTCATTCTCCCCGCGAGGTTCTCTGGCAGAACGCTCGCGTTTCATTGGACGGAGGATTTGCTTGAGTCCACTAGCGATACGTGTGTCTAAAATCCTGGGAAATTTCAGTTTTAAGAACTGCATTCTGATGATGTGTGTGTGTGTGTGTGTGTGTCATCTAAATAACGAAACCATAAATTGCTGTGTTTGCCACAGGGTTGGACAGTGTGTGTGTGTGTGTGTATGTGTGTGCGTGTGTGTGTGAGATGGATTTTAATAGTGCCAGGGATTTTCCACGAGGCCGTGCTGGGTTTAAAACCAAGGAAATGATTTGGACAGGGACGATGTTTGTGAGGGACCATTTCCACCACGTGACCTCCTGCTGCTGTGTGTAGCGTGTGTTTACGTCCTCCGGTCGTATTAAAAGCGTTATTTCACGTAAAAACGATCCCCCCGCTCAAATGCAGATTTATCTCTTTGGAAGCATGTGTCTGATGTGTTGTTTGTGTGTGTGTGTGTGTGTGTGTGTGCATATGAGAGAGAGAGAAAGAGAAGATGTGGGTGAAGCATAGGACGTGTGTGTGTGTGTGTGTGTGTGTGTGTGTGTGTGTGTGTCTATATTCATACAAGGTCTGCAGCAGTGCAGTAGGTCACTGGCATTAAGAATTACGATCAGACAGATATAATATAGTAGATCATTTTTTTTGCATCCTTAGTTAATACGAACAATTCACAGCAAGGACAAGTAAAATGTCCCCGTTCTCTCTTTGTGAGGATATTTGGTCTGTGCTTATAATTATTATAAATATTGCTATTGTTGTACCAAATAATGATAATAGTTATGTAAAAAAATGTATAACTGTGCTTTTTGTGTAATAACTGTTTTGTCTTTTGAGGACCAGTTAAATGTCCTGAGATTTTCTTTCTAAGGACATTTGGTCTGGAATACATGAGACAGATAGATGCTCCTTCCTTGGTCTCTCCTCCTCCTCATCATCATCATCAGTGGGCGCTGGCCCTACACATGTGCACTTGCACTGTGTTTGTGTGTTTGTTAACAGAACAATATGTGTAATGTTTTGTGTGAATGAGCGATTGTGGGTGTTAGAGGACAGTGGAGGACACCCCCTCGCCACAACCGCCGCTGGTGGTTTCCTCAGGATACCCCATGCTATTCTCACATGTGCCAGTACACACACACCACACACAAAACACACAAACCTTAATTGAGCCACAAAAGTGCCATCCATGGTGGTCTTCTGTGCCCATACTGCAGTGCCGCTCCATACCCGGCCAACGCCCACTTTTACCGCAGTACCAGAAACCCAGAGTCGAACCAAAACCTTAAACACACACACACACACTTCCTCTTGTCCTACTCTCTGCAGCACTTTGGCAGCTGTGAAAAATCAGCCGCAGAATGATCAGTTTAGATTTTGTGTGTGTGTGTGTGCGCATATTTAGATATCCATATTTTAAAAACCACTACATTTAAGTACTGTAACACAGAAGTAGGCACACACCAATCAAACACGTGTTGTACAGGCTCGGCTCTTGGTTGCGTTACCGCAGTGGGCTATATCAGCATTGTTGGATCAGATTTTTTTTTCCTCTGAAACATTGCTCCAGTGTTGTTTCAGCGCCGCTGTAACGTTGAGCGCGTTAGGTATGTTTTGTGACAGACCACTGTTATTTTAACATGGTTCTGTTTTTTATTTATTTATTATATTTTTTGTATCTTTCCATATTTTCATGAAGTTTACATATATTGTGTAAATGTAGTTTTATTGTTCAGCTACTCTCATATTCAACGTTTTAACATAAAACAGGCCACTGCGTTTACATCATATAGATAAAATAACGTTGAATGATTGTTGCTTTTTTTTTTAGGGTTGATGGAGAGCTGTTTTAAAGTTGTGAGTCCAGTGTCAACGATGGCCAAGTGTGTCGATATTGAGCCGCAGTGGGTGAGATGTTGCTTTAATGTTTCATTACTGGGTTTTTGATTGATCTTTTAACGTTAAGCAGCGCTGTGTTTAGTTATGAGAGAGCCGTCAGGCATCTTAACATTTTACTAATTGTATGAACGTTGTATGAACGTTGAGTGAGCATTGCATTTTTTGGTTTTAGTGTTGATGGGGTGCTGTGCAACAGGATTTAAGTTGTTCAAGTTTTGTATTAATGCTGTTTAAGTTTTTTAACGTTGTGCTGCCGTACATTACTAGGGTTATATTAATGCTGAGTGAATGTTGCTTTAAGGTTTTATTTAGCATCTACGAATTGCTGTGCAGCCGAATGTGTGGTGAGTTTTATATTGCTAATTTTATATAAGCAAATGCAATGTTTTGGACGGAGAGTTGTTTCAACGTTGTGCAGCAGTGTGTTTGTTGGGTGTCACTGTAAGAGGACACTTTTGCCCCCCCTGCCAGACAGACCCCCCCCCCCCCCGCCATATGTTCAGAGCTGGCACGGACCACCCGGCACGTCTCTTACTTCTTCCCCGATCCCCACCCGCCCTCGCACACTCATACTCCCGCTACAGACGCGTCCTCAGATGCACTCCTCCGTTCCCCGAAACCCACGTTTTTACGCAGGTGCTGGTGGACCGAGCCGTCTATGATAGGAATTTAGTTTCTGAGCGACAGAGAGGGAAGTTGATAGGGGAGGAAAAATGTTCACAAATACGCCTGGCAGTTTTTTATCCGTCGCGTTCGACCCTGAATCACAGCGCTGAGTCGGCTGTTCACCCTGGAGCACCACGATTTGCCAAAAGGACACCAAAATGACTCAACGCCATGTAGTCATTTTCCTAAATTGTACATGTAACATATATCATTTGTGTATTATTTGATGCTATACAGACGGCGCGTTTCAGCGCGTCGGCACGAAAATACGCCTCTCGTTCCGACGCGCTCGGCTCCGAAATGTCTGTGGCGACGTACGCTTTTTCCCTCACTCTTGTCTCTCTCTCTCTCTCTCTCTCTCTCTCCCGTCCTCAGATGCCTTTTGGCCTACTTACTGCAGCAGTGGGATCTGAAGTTCAGAGTGTGGCCAGCGTTCGCAGCCACGGGGGAACGCAGCGAGGAAAACGCATCCTCTCCAAAAACACCAGCGCTGTGTTTGTGCGTGTGTGTTGATATATCCGTGTTTGTTGCATGGCCATGAAGATGTTTACGTATGAAACTATATTTTATTGCATTGTCTGTGACTCGCTGAATTCGTGGCGTTCAGCGGAGCCCTCCTGTCCTTTTTCTTCCACTTCTTTTCTCTGCGCTTGAGCGCGCTTCTGCTTCCCGTCAGCGTGTTGCACTGCGGCGTGTGCTAGCACGAAGACAGAAATCGGTTCTGCGGAGGCGTCCGGGCTCACCTCGGCTGGTGGCCGCGCTCCCAGAGGAGGTAAAAATGAGCCTCTCGCTCTCCTCCGCCTGCTGGAGGCCCACAAGGAAAAGCATCACCGCCCTTCTGTTGCATGCTTAGCTGATGAAATGTAGGTCTCCTGTTCCTTTTCTTTCAACTTTCCGTCTCTCACCCCCACCAACACACACACACACACACACACACACACTCCCGTTCTCACTCCCACAGAGGCAGGCTGCCTTTGTTCTAGGTCAGGTGCTGTTAGGGCAGGTCCCCTGGCTGTCCTGCGCGAGGCGTTAAAATGGTTCCGGTCCCGTCTCGCGGGGACCTGGCGACTTAGTGGGTCCGTTGCCGTTCTCCACTCTTATTCGTTTCTTAGTCTCAAGTTCCTAATGCTCCTGATGGTCCTAATGTTGGGAATACTGACAGGTGTTATGCAGAAACTCTCTGAGGTATAGTCACATTTCATCGGTTTAACAATTTTTCGTCTTGCTTACATTTCATCCTAAATAAGCAAGTTACAGAAGAAGTTATTATACACACAGAGTTCCTCCTTCCTGACAGGTGAACTGTGAATTTTTTGTCCGGCCTTTTTTTTTTTTTTTTTTTTACATTTTGATCAGGCTGTGTGAAGAGGGCCTCAGACTGAGCAGTGATGAAATCAAAGGGAAACGAAACACAAAAGAAAACCTGTTCACTCCCCTCTCTCCTCTCTTTCTTTCCTCTCCCTCTCTCTCCCTCTCTCTCTCTCCCCTCCCTCGTTTCCCAGCTGTGAGTCGAGAGAGAGAAAACGCTCCTTCTTCTCTCCCTCTTGTAACCCCACCCCCCCAACCGACCCTCTTTCTGTCAACCCAAGTCCTTTCATAATGAATGGCAAGGTACGATAATATCCTTCAGGTTGCCATGGAAACCAGACAGGAGCCCAGTGTGTTGTATTTTTTTTTTTTAACCCAAGCCGGCAAATGACAGAGGAATGTGAGGCGAAACTCTCTCCCTCTCGCTCGCTCCTCTCGAGTACATTCACCGTATTTACTTTTCCTTTACCCCCCTCCTGTTCATTCACTACTCCTCTTTCTTCCTTTCTGTCCACCCTTCCTCCTTTTCTTACTCAGAAGTCAAGGCCAGTGCGCCGTAACAGCTCACTTTCACTGTGTCTTAAAAAATTATAGTAAAATTGCAGTATCATAGTAAAAAAAAAACTGTAAAAATTGCAAATGTTTCTGGGTTGAGTGAACTGCATTGGTGTTGCACTTTATTAATATAATTTGCTATTTTCTGTCAACAACAAAAGTTTTGGTTTATGAGTGAATGCAAATGTTTACAAAAAATAAAAATGCGACTCAATCATTTTTTTCTTGGCTGTCCAAATCATTTTTTATTTTTTACGAGGAAAAGTAGATTGAAAACCTTTCAGTTTGTTGGGGAACTTCCCAATCTGGCAACACTGCCCTCAACTTTCCACATGCAAGTGACAGAACTGGCGGAAAGGGAATCAACTGATATCGAATCGCTGATAAGGTCCCGTTGTTTCATATAATGAAATGGTGGAAATACTTCTGCTTTCTGTCAGTAAAGTCTGTAGCAATGTCATGGATAGGACGTTGCATACGTCCTTTTAATGGATCAATTAAATGAACTGTTTCCTGCCAGCAACATGTATCATGTACCAAAAGTGATGCTAGGCACTGCGGTGTCACATTTAACCTCGGATTCTAAAAACACCCAGTCGCTGCGCTCTCCTTGCCATTTGTGCGGCTAATTAGCCGTAGCATAGCAATTACTCACGGGTCTAACTTTTGTCGATGCAGTGTAACTAATGTGTGGTAATTAGAATATATTAATCATTCAGCAGCGGGTGAGGCCAGCAGGCATGATGTCTTGCGCGGTTTCACCGATCCAGGAACAGCCGAAGGCCCACGGCGCCATCCAGTTTGGAGCCAGGCTCAACCGAACTGGCCGCGAGCAGACGCGAGGTTCTCCGTGTCCACGAGAAACCCAATCACGCTGGACACTCTGAGGCTCTGGGCTTCTTCCTGCAGCTGTCAAGACTGCGGGTGTCGCCATGACGACGGCGGGCTGCTGTTTTCAGAGCCGCGTCAGCAGCTGCTCTTGGTCGAAACGGTATTGATTGGATCTGTTCTGGCCTCGTACACACACGCAGGCTTCAGAAATGTGTCCTGGTGTTTAGATGCATGCATGCGCATGTGTGTGTGTGTGTCTATGACGGACAGATGGAAAAGAAAGAATTGACAATAAAAGTCCATAAGACAAAGGGACCCCACGCTTGTTGTGGCCCTTTCTCTTCTCCCGGGTCGCAGATGACTGGCATCGCGCTAAAACTTCCTGGGGCCTTCGTCAGACCCTTCACTCACTTCCCTTTCAGTACTTAATGTATCATCAAAGGCCGGATTAGGCAGAAATAGCCGCTCCGCAGATTTAAGCTTATTAACCGGAGAGGAAAAAAAAGGAAGGGTTCACATCAAAGATCTCTGTTGTGTCGCCATGCATGTCTGGTGGGTGTGTGTGTATGTGTGTGTGTGCGTGTGTGCATACACATGTAATCCTCTGATTCATTTTTTCTCGTTAACAACCATATCTTAACTCCCAGGCTATGATATGATCATGGAACACAGCAACACACATTGTCATTGTCATTTTGGTGGAAAATTGATCTCATTGTAGTTTGAAAATTAGCCTTTCATCAGTCAATTTCATTTTCTAAACCCGGTTTATCAATGTCAAGGTTGTGAGGGGGGACAGAACCCCAAGAAATAATTTTTTTTTTTTTTTTTACATAATTAGCCTGATGTTAGAGTTGCATTCAAAACATAAGTGTTCCCCAATAATACTGAACCAATTTCATAATCTTTGTAACACAATGGATGCATATAAAGATGTTGGTAAGAGTCAGAGACAAGACAAGTTGCATAGAACTCTATTAATTATGCAATTATAGAAAAACAATCCAAACTTCACACACAGGACTGAGACCCAAGCAGGACCACAGTGTTCTGATCTCAGCCCACAAGCAAGCGTAGCCCTCTCAGAATCACACCTGCTAAATAGAGAAGCCACTGTGATTAACCACACTTTGAACCCACACTCAGACCACAGTTCACTCTGGTAGCACACTGCTTTCCTGCTGAATGTCTTATCCTCACAGCTCATATGAAAAGAAGGAGATTCTGGAGCAAAGTTTGCCAGCAAAGTGGATCATTAACTTTTTGATTAGCAGACCTTAGTCTTTCAGGATTACGAGACGAGACGTAAATTCTGGTAATGTGACGATAACTATAAAAAATATATAATTTAATATAATTGACTAATAAAAAAATAAATAAATATGGTTTACAAGATAAAAACTACACTAAAACGTCTCTTCATTTTTGTTGAGAAAAAGAGACATAATTTCCTCTCGTTTAATTGCATCACTTTTGCACCACGCAAATGCGCCATTAATTAGATTTCAGGATTCTTGTGGTGGGTAAGCAGATGGCTGGGAGAAAATGGCACTTTCTTACAATAAAGTTGAAAAGAAACAGAATGTGTGGTCGAACAACATGGAACAAAGCGTCTTCCGTATCTAGAATGGATGTAGAGTATTCTTGAGTCTATAAGGTAACAATAATATAAGTTAACCTTGTTTTAAATATAAAATGGGTTTGACTAAAGGATTTTTTGTTGTCTGTTCTACTAGGTACTTGAACTATATTGACTGGATTAAATAGAATTGCATTATTTAAAAAAAAGAGACTAAAATACAATTTTCATTGACTAAACTAGACTAAAATGTCATCAGATCTCATTGACTAAAGCTAGACTAAAATAGCTATGGATAATTCTGACTAAAATAAGACTAAAATGCTCAGTTTTAGTCGACTGAAACTTTACTATAATAAATAAGTCTGGACGTGATTAAGAATAATAATATTAACAGACCAGCAAATGTAACTATACTCTGCACCCTGTTCATCCATGATAACACCATCCTGAAGTTCACTGATGACACTGCAGTCTACAGGAGAGAAGTGGCCAGTCTGTTGTCTTTGTGTGAGGTGTAATAACCTCATCCTCAACATGGAAAAGACAAAAGATAATATAGGGGACATGAGGAAGAAGAGTTTTTGGTCTCATCAGCCACATTGATGTGGAGAGGGTTCTTGGGTGTCCTCATATCTTTGAGGACCTGAAAACCACACAGCTGGTCAAGAAGGCTCAACAGCGGCTGTGCATCTTGAGGAAGCTGAGGATGTTCAGTGTGTCAACACAGCAACTTCAACAGCTTGATGGTATAGGAGCACTACTGATATAGGCTGCAAAGCCCTGCAGAAAGTGGTAGAGAATGCAGAGAAGATCACCTACCATCACAGTCATCTGCCTCATCTCTTCGCGACTTTGCCCTACATGACATCTAGAACCTCCTATGTCATCAACTCCTTCTTCCCCACTGCCATCAGACTCCTTAACAGCTGTTAGAACCAATGGACTCATGCTGTCATTCTGGACCATAAAGCTTTTTTTTTTTAAATTATGTCTATTATATTTAAAGATTTGGCATTGTGTGTACAGCAAAACAAGAATTTCATTGCACAGAGGAATGCTCACTTCTTCTGTACATATGACAATAAACACTTTGAATTATTGAATCCTGAAGCAAACTAGGCCGCTATTATTTATTCCAAATTATCTGTAATAAAAAAAAATATTCTCCAACCACATTTTTGTAGAAATTCTCCAATTTGGCAACACTGATCTTCTCTCAAACTACACTGATAATGTGGTGACCTGAGTAAAAGCCTGTTTATGGTATAGGCTTGTTTCCCGTTCTTTAGAAACAAAATTCTCTTGATATAATGGTGCTTCATGCCAGATGTAGATGTTTGAAAACCCATCCTGATTGGCTCATTTTAAGCATACAGAGAGTGCAGAATTATTTGGCAAATGAGTATTTTGTCCACATCATCCTCTTCATGTATGTTGTCTTACTCCAAGCTGTATAGGCTCGAAAGCCTAATACCAATTAAGCATATTAGGTGATGTGCATCTCTGTAATGAGAAGGGGTGTGGTCTAGTGACATCAACACCCTATATCAGGTGTGCATAATTATTAGGCAACTTCCTTTCCTTTGGCAATATGGGTCAAAAGAAGGACTTGACAGGCTCAGAAAAGTCAAAAATAGTGAGATATCTTGCAGAGGGATGCAGCACTCTTAAAATGGCAAAGCTTCTGAAGCGTGATCATCGAACAATCAAGCGTTTCATTCAAAATAGTCAACAGGGTCGCAAGAAGCGTGTGGAATAACCAAGGCGCAAAATAACTGCCCATGAACTGAGAAAAGTCAAGCGTGCAGCTGCCAGATGCCACTTGCCACCAGTTTGGCCATATTTCAGAGCTGCAACATCACTGGAGTGCCCAAAAGCACAAGGTGTGCAATACTCAGAGACATGGCCAAGGTAAGAAGGCTGAAAGACGACCACCACTGAACAAGACTGGGCCAAGAAATATCTCAAGACTGATTTTTCTAAGGTTTTATGGACTGATGAAATAAGAGTGAGTCTTGATGGGCCAGATGGATGGGCCCGTGGCTGGATTGGTAAAGGGCAGAAAGCTCTAGTCCGACTCAGACGCCAGCAAGGTGGAGGTGGAGTACTGGTTTGGGTATCATCAAAGATGAGCTTGTGGGGCCTTTTCGGGTTGAGGATGGAGTCAAGCTCAACTCCCAGTCCTACTGCCAGTTTCTGGAAGACACCTTCTTCAAGCAGTGGTATAGGAAGAATTCTGCATCCTTCAAGAAAAACATGATTTTCATGAAGGACAATGCTCCATCACACGCGTCCAAGTACTCCACAGTGTGGCTGGCAAGAAAGGGTATAAAAATAAGAAAAACTAATGACATGGCCTCCTTGTTCACCTGATCTGAACCCCATTGAGAACCTGTGGTCCATCATCAAATGTAAACAGTACACCTCTCTGAACAGTGTTTGGGAGGCTGTGGTTGAACAGATCAAAACACTGACAGAATCCATGGATGGCAGGCTTTTGAGTGTCCTTGCAAAGAAAGGTGGCTATATTGGTCGCTGATTTGTTTTTGTTTTGTTTTTGAATGTCAGAAATGTATATTTGTAAATGTGGAGATGTTATATTGGTTTCACTGTTAAAATAAATAATTGAAATGGGTATATATTTGTTTTTTGTTAAGTTGCCTAATAATTATGCACAGTAATAGTCACCTGCACACACAGATATCCCCCTAAAATAGCTAAAAATAAAAGCAAACTAAAAACTACTTCCAAAAACATTCAGCTTTGATATTAATGAGTTTTTTGGGTTCATTGAGAACATGGTTGTTGTTCAATAATAAAGTTATTCCTCAAAAATACAACTTGCCTAATAATTCTGCACTCCCTGTACAGTATACATGCACAGTATACAAATAGCAGGCTAGCAAAGTAAATATTAATAATGCATTTAAATGTCACATCTTGATTTGTGGCTGCAATAGGAGCTAAACGTTTGCTAAACTTCCCCGAATCACCTACGAATGACAGTGAATGGCCAGGCTAAACAAAAATTCACTGTGCTGCAGTCCATCGTGTAAGGAGAGCAGACCAAGTCATCAAGGGTTTTTCTGTTCCTTCCTCTTTCCTGGGGATTAAGGGTGTCGACCACACTATCCACATATTTCTGTTGGCCTCTATATAATTCTATAGTAATCTTATCACAGTTCGATAAGTCGCGTTTCTGTTTCATGCTTTTTACCTGGACGTTTAATCCTCTTACCATGGTGGTCTGAACCTCTCCAGCTTATCTTTTCATCATTGAAGCACTCATTCCACTGTAGCTGGGACTTTCCAGTGTCTAGTCATTTGATTTGGGTTCTTATTCCGGCTGAATTACAGCAATGTCAGTTCAGCATCCAGGGCACAGCCCTGTAATGCATCCCTGCCAAACACCTCTGGATCTCCGTGGATTAACGTGGTTTTTCTTAATGAATCTGATGACACTATAATGCTGGATGATTTTACTGAACGAAGTGCGTAATTGCACATTAGCATCAATGCCACCAGTGTTGAGGTTTAGCCCCCCATCCACCTTATGTTTCCAGCCAGGTTCCACCTTTTGCCTCACGCTCCCAGCACCTTCGTCAGCCCTGCCCCATTTATACTTTGAAGTCAAGATTTAATTTGCCTTAGTTCTACCTTTTAATTTTCCGATGGGATTTCCAGCTTTATGCCTGCACTTTGAGTCATGACTTTGAACGTTGGCCACAGCTATCAGTTGGGGCATTTTTTTACACTTGATTTGATTCTTGAAGATGATTCCTGGCGATAAGGTCTGAATTGGTTCATTTTACTAGACACCTTCTCAGTGGCTCAGGGTTTGTGAAAATCCTGTGCTCTAATCCGCACATGTCCCTGTTCTCTGAGCCTACAGATAAGCGATCCAGTTCAGTAACCACGCGCTCCCCATGTTGCCGTAATTCTCTTTCCTTTGACACTTTGGCTAAAAAGTGACTTCGTTGGTAGAACAAGTTGAAACCTTTCTGACTCTGGCGAGATCATCCCTTTTCGGTAATCCTCCATTTTTAAGTGCTTCATGATGCGTCCGCCGTGTGTGGTTCTGGTACCCCAACGCAATGCAACGATGCGTGGGTGTTGGCGTCTGTCTACGTTCTTGTTTAGTGCTTAAAAAAAAAAAAGGGAGCCCTTAATCCGGTGCGACTCCAGAAATAGACCTTTCCAAAGCAGCGAAACTGCCCTGCAGCACTTCAATTAAAGTAACAATGATAACAGAAGCATGGCATGCAACGACAAATCTGCAATATTAAAAATCCAATATTTTGTTATTACTTCTGGCTGCAGACCGCAAAACGAAAACAGACCGTCTCGCTGCTTTCATGTAAAAAGGCTCAGAATACGGGCTCTTCACCTCATGCCGGACCTCAGCACCCCTGACTCTCATTTTCTTCACAATGGAAACAAGAGGAAGTGCAGATAAAGTGAAGTGATGCACAGCACACGGTGCACACAGTGAAATTTTTCCTCTGCATTTAACCCATCACCCTGAGTGAGCAGTGGGCAGCCATGACAGGCGCCCGGGGAGCAGCTTGTGGGGACAGTGCTTTGCTCTGTGGCACCTTGGCGGATCAGGATTCGAACCGGCAACCTTCTGACTACCGGTGCCGCTTCCTTAACCGCTAGGCCACCACGGCCCCTAATAATTAATTTACTACATTAACATCACATAGATATTTTATTACTGGTGTGAGTATTTCATTATGCAAGATCCAGAAATTCCAAATGACATACTACTTATTGAGAATGATATTTGTACAGTTGAACTCACAGTATCAGTGTCAAGTCCGAACTGAAAGAGGCCGATTCATCTACTTGGAGAATTGAACAGCGTAAAATTGAATAAAATCTTTAATAAACAGTGCATGACTGAAACCAAAGCATTCAGCATCTGAGGTTTGGAATATTTATTTTTGTTTCAGTTTCTTTTTTTCTATATATTTGTTTGGGTCCAGAATTTGGAATTTGTTCACTGTTCATATTGGTTCATATTAGCATTTTTTTTCTCAGAAAAAACAGTATCTGCCACTTAAATCATGAACACTGTACTGTTGTGATGTTGGCAAAGCTACATACAGATTTTGTCATATGCCACATACTGTCACTCGAGCAGATGATGATGCCATTGCATGTTATTATGTAAACGAATGCCTAGCATGATGAAATCCGGCACATGGCGGCGAGTCGCAGAGCAGCGCGCTGGTGTGTATTGTCAGGAAATGATTAAGAACATGTGTAGATGGAGATGAGGGATGGCTGGAGGAAGGAAAGGAGGGAAAGGAGGGTGGAGTGAAAGAATACTTAACACTGTGCTTTGGTTGACTTGCCCTGTTCTTCCTCATCCAGCAACCTCTCTCTCTCTCTCTCTCACTTACACACACACACACACACACACACACACACACACACACACACAGAGTCTCATTGTTAGGGTGGGAGTTTGTGCTGAAGTGAAATGGCCCCCAGGCTTATTGAGCGCAGATACACAGAGTGCAGCCCAGAGAAACTGTAAAACAGCGTACAGCTCATAACACAACCCCACATTCACAGGCATAAACCCACTGGCCTCCCACCCGCGCCTGTGAGCGTGCATACAAACATGCATCCTGGATCAGTCCACATCACCTCCGGCCATGGACGCCTCATAACCTCGCTGTGAAACGTAGCCGCACGCTCGGCTCGCGGCAGGCGGATGAGGGCGTCCTCGCCGCACACTATCTCAGTCATAGGTCACCGAGAGTTCAGCGAGAAGGCCAGGCCAGCCGCGCACACGTCCGACACATATTTGCTCTCAGATAGGCCTGCTGTCAATACACATGGCGCTGCCTTCACTCGGCACAAAACCAACTGTGTTTCCTTGTTCCTCATACTCAACACACGTTTGCCTAAACGAGCAATGTTTGCACGTCTACTTAAAACTTTATTGTCACTCTCAGTACAACGTGTCTCCATGTTCCCTCTATGTGTAGAATTTTTTGAGTTTTTAAGTGCTTACAGTATATTTGTAATTTATACCCCATTTAAAGACCCCGTTTTCAAATTTTTTTCCTGCCAACTTATTGAAATTGTACTTTTTACTCTTGTGTCAGTCAATTGTTATAATTTTGTGGTTGTGCTCCATCCATATACAAGGCTGATTCAATTGGATGGAGCTCAGGAACGCGTATAAAAAACACAACTCCAACGGCGAGTCCGTCTTCACACATGACCAGTGAGCGTAGCTGTTACCGTTCTTGCGTCACTATGTTTAACGGGGACCACGTCAAACAGAGACTCATTTATTCACCGTGTTTACTGTTTTGAATGAATTCCTTGGACATTAATTTAAGTGGCATGAGGCGCGGTTAGGTTTGTCTCTGACAGGGTTTTACCTTTAAACTTTAAGTGTGTCTCAGAGGACAGAAAGTTGCGTCAGTAGTATTTTTAACACCAGTGTCCATTGAGTGAAGAATATGTGTGGACGTTTGTCCTCCACTGATGTCTTGTTGTCCCTGTTTGTGTCGTATTTCCTATGTAAAGCTCGACTCAGCGGAGGATGCGGCGTAATTTAAACAGACAGTGCGCAGTGGCCATGGAGATGATTGCCATCACTAGATACGGGAAACATTTGGTTGCAATTGGAAGGAACCAGGCGAGCCGTTGGCCAAGTGCGATGCGTATCGCTCCGTTTGATTAAAATAAATAATGATAATAGTTTATTAAATCATCATTTCTTCATCATGTCTGTTTTTTTTTTTTTTTTAAACCTGTCTCCATTTCTCCATCCCCTGCTCTCCTCCTCTGTGCTGTGGAGAGATTGACCAGTTGGTTTCTCTCAAGAGCGGCGTGCAGTAAAACCCGACCACATGGTCCTTATCTAAACTCGTAGCAACCTTTACCATAAACCGCACATTTAGACGTGCGCTGCAAGATCTCAGGGCCTCTGCCTGAGACAGAGGGCCACCAGAGAAATCGTTATACATGCAGAAAAGGAGAGGCGGTGGAATCAGTCGAGACACCACAGGGCCTTTGGAGCAGACGGTGTTAATGTTGTGGCTGGTGCCGTGACAGCTACGTGTTGGTCGGAATGGAGCAGGGGCCTCGGAGAGGGTCCACACATTTACATTACGTGTTACGTTGCATTTCTGGCATTTACCAGACGCCCTTATCCAGAGCAAATTACAATCAGTAGTTGCAGGGACAGTCCCCCCCTGGAGACACTCGGGCCACCTCTACGCACACAAACTATACATTATAACAATTTAGAAAATCCTCTTATAATAATAGCAAGTTCAAGTCGGAGAATCTGCAGGTTCTGAGTACCTCTGTGATTTAAAATCGATTTGCTCCTCTTTGTTGGAGTCCTCTTTCACTCGAACGTCTCCTCTTCTGTCCTCCCTCCCTCTCTCTCGGTCCTCTGTCCTCTCTCCTCCTCTCCGGCCCCCTTCACTCTGAGGGCCTCTTTTTTCCCCCCTCTCTTCTTTTTTTAAAAAATTTCTTTTCTTTTCTTTTTCTTTTTTTTTTTCTCACTCTGCCCTCACTGCACTCTCACCCCTTTTAATGCGACTGGCTTCTTGTTTCTTTATTCGCCGGTATTCTGCTCCCCCTCCTTCTTGTCTTTCTCCTCTTGGTTTTTTTCCATCTCCATCTCTCCTTTTGCCCCTGTCCATGCCCCTCTTCCTCATTATCTGCCGGTATCTGTTATATTTTACTCTGTTGTTTTCTACAGCTGCGATTGACCGTGCTCTTTCAGAACAGTTAAAATCCCGTTTGTTAATTGTGGCAGGTCGGCCCCTGCTGAGACGAAAGATCATCTGAGAACAACAGAAAGAAACATCACAATCCGTCACAAGAGTGACATTTACCGAGCTCAGAGTGGGCAAACGCACACATACTACACACACAACGCCGCGAGGAGCAACACCCTCACCAGCGGCGGCTGAGCTGACAAAGTCTTCGGCGGGTTGCTGTGGCAACCCTGACCGCCAACAAAATGCCAGGTGTCTGAGGCCATGCGGTGAAACTGGCGGGGTCTCCCTGGCCTCCCCCAGGGGTCCTCTCTAGCGCTCTCTCTTTTACCATCCCATCCCGCATCTGCACTTCTCCAAGGCGCTGAAGGAGACAGCGGGTCAGGACAGGGGCCCGCCCCCCACTTCATTACCACACGGCCGAGGTCAAGGGCGCCGTTCCTGCACCTTCCTTTACAAGACAGGTACCCAGAATGCTCCTGACCTGGCCATTTTCAGCACCCTGCACCCACTCTGCATTCAAAGTAGGCTTCTCTCAAAAAGGAGAAACGCGTGTCTTCAGCTATCTTGCACAAAACTGCAAAATGTGTTTGACTGTGTAAGTATACCAGTCGTGTCTACAAATGCGAAATCTGACTTAAAAAACATTCTGAATGAACTGAAATCGGCTCAGGGCCAATGTGATTATCCTTTAAATGTGCGTGTGGGTCTGTGTTTCAGGAAAACCTGGGGTTTTAACTGTTTGGAATCCAGGTACAGGGTGGCACTAGATGTGCTAATCACAGAATGACCCGTAATGCAATACTATTACACTCAGTTGCCCACAATACCAATAACATCACTGCACTGCCCATTCACTAATGCAGTACAGTTGGCTACAAATCCTCTACAATTAACGCATCGGAATAAGAAAAAATAATCTTAAAATTACGTGAGAATTTCACTTTGTGAGATTATTTAACATTAATACAGTTCCCGGAGCCTGTCTGTGGTCCTGCA